>NC_135502.1:50220431-50302958 GCF_052857255.1 Amblyomma americanum
TTCCACGAAGGCACCTGCACGGTCACGCATGCTGTCGCCCATCTCAGCTCATCTCGACATGCCTGTCAATAAGCAAGCATGGGGTTCCTGACAAAGCATAGATCGCATCTGGATATTGTATTTTCCTCCTGCTTACACGTTCTGCGCACTCTCCATTTTTTTCTTGGGGGTCCCACTGGCCCTTTTTCTAACTATGCTTATTTCTTTATTTTTACTTATCTATCCATTACTTCTATCTACTTTTTTTTCTGTACTCTCTATGCATTTCTCGCTCACCACTTCTGTGTCCAGGCCATATAAAAGGGGAAATATCACTGAAGACAAATCACTCTTGAGAAAGATCGGTCCTCCGATCGAAATGTCCAGTCAAATAAAAAAGGTTTCCTTTAACGAAGCGTATACTTCGCTACATATAGTATATATAACATATATAACTGACATACAACGGCTTTTCGTATGAGTGGAAGCTTTACTGCTTCCATTTTGGTAGCAGCGGTTGCGGCGGTGAAACAGCGTCTTAAACTGGACTACGCCTACGCAGGTTCGTGTGGAACTATTTATAAAGTATTTTTGTTTTGTTTTTTTGCCGCACCACTGCTGCCACTTGCTGTTTTATGATGCCTACAAACGTTGAGCTTTCGAAGGATGTCGACGCGTTGCGAAAGGAAGTAGGCGAGCTGCGCAGCAGCCTTGAGCTTTTTAATGAATTGTATGAAAAGATGAAGGACGAGCAAGCCCATCTTGTAAAAGAGAATAAAGACCTAATCCGAAAAAAACAAGCAACTAGCTCAAAGAGTGTCTGAATTCGAGCAATACTCCCGAATCAACTATGTAGAAGTCAAGGGGGTCCCTACCACTCGGGGCGAGAACTGTGTCGCTATCATTGAGGAAATCGGAAAAAAAAATTGAGTGCCCTGTCACCACTGAAGACATTGATGTTGCCCACCGTGTTCCAGCTAAGGGAGATGAGAACATTATCGTTCGCTTTTACTCCCGCGAAAAGAAAACCGAGTTTGTTAAGAAAGCGAAAAAAACCACGCATTACAACAAGTTCCATAGGTTTCACAGCACCCATTCTTGACAAGTCCGTTTACGTTAATGACCACCTGACTCCGGAAAACAAGCGCCTGTTTGCAAAAGCACTGGCTCTAAAAAAGGGAAAAGGCTGGAAATTCCTTTGGGTTGATAACTGCCGTATCAAGGCTCGCAAGACTGATGACAGCCGCGTGTACCAAATCTCCGGAGTCGATGACCTCGCTATGTTCATATAATCTAATCTTCACTGCACGCGGGTTCCGCTCCTCAATGCAATGGATTACGATCTTGACAAGTTAAAGTACTTCCTTGAAAACGCAGTATCATCGCAGAAATCTATCATCTATTTCAACACTCGCAGCCTGCCGAAGCACTATGACGATATGATAAACTTTCTAACCCTCGCCAAGCATACCTTCTCCCTTATTTGTTTTTCGGAAACATGGTTGTCAGCTTCAGATGACAAAATATTTTCGATGCCAAATTATCAAGCTGAATACTACCACCGTTCATCAGACCGTCATGGTGGTTCGGCAATGTCCATATCAAACACCATCTCGTACAAACGTCGCTCTGACATCAATTTTAGCACAAATAAGTGCGAGTCAGTTTGGATTGAATTAGACCAAAGTTTTTTTTCCCGTTCCAAGAACACTATCATTGCTTCCATTTATCGTTCGCCGTCCTCATCTTACGCCGGCTTTTTCAGAGAACTGGACAGCATTCTAACTTCTTTAAACAAAGAAAAGAAAGAGATAGTTATTGTAGGGGATATGAACATAAGCATTATTGATACAGCTGATAATGCTTGCTCTGAATATATGAACATTCTTCTCGGTCACGGCATTCAATCATTATTAGACGTACCAACTCGTTGTGCATCTGATTCACATGGTACGCTCATTGACTATGTGTTGTTTAACGTCCTTTTACCTCAAACCTCCGGAGTCATTAGATTCAATATAACTGATCACTACCCGGTATTCTTGCTTATAGACAGCTCAAATGAAAGCGCACAGAAAAAATCAAATAGATACTCCTTCGACAAAAACAGATTTATTGATTTGATAGCCAATGTTGACTGGACATATGTGTTGCAAGAAAACTGCGCTAACACTTCGTATAATACTTTTTCGAAGATATTAATCGATGCAGTTGACGCATGCACAACAGTAACGTCATTGGTAAAATGGTACTCTGCACCACGAAATCCATGGATGACTAACGGCATACTACGCTCTATTAGAAAAAAAAGTTACCTCCACAACAAAGTGAAAGCGCAACCGCTCAACCTCGCTTTAAAACAAAGATTCAAAATCTACTCAAAAACGCTATCTTCTCTAATTAAACATCGTAAAAGGAGTTACTATGAAAACGAAATACTTAAAAATGGATACAACACTCATAAGAACTGGCAATTGATTAAGGAGTTTTTAAATCTCTCGGACCAAAACTGCAATATTACAGAAATTAATGATGGTACGCGAAGTTTAACTAACCCTGCGGACATTGCAAATGCGTTTAACTCATTTCTTTCACAGCTTGACAAAACGCCTACCACTGAAATCTCGCGACCTACTCGTTGTCCTTACTCTTTCTATTTGCGTCCAACATCCCCAGATGAAGTTATAAACGTAATAACCAGCTTAAAAATACCGGGTGTGGCTCAGATTCTATCCTTCCATCTAAAATTAAACTTGTTGCACGCGAACTGTCGCCCGTTGTCACTAATGTTATCAATAAGATGTTTAAGTGTGGTGACTTTCCAGATCAACTTAAAAACGGCAAAGTTATTCCTATACATAAGCGAGGCGATAAATACAGTTTGGCTAATTATCGTCCGTTAACTATTCTTCCATTTTTCAGTAAAGTAATCGAAAAGCTCGTTGTTAACCGTCTAATGAACTGCCTTCTAAAATTCAGCATTCTGATACATCATCAATTTGGTTTTCGCCCTAACTATTTCACTGAGCTCGCATTGATACAATTTACTGACAGAATTAAACACTTCATTGATAACGGACTTAGGGCGGAAGCTGTATTCATTGATTTTACGAAGGCAGTTGATAAATCAATCATCCCATACTCCTTTTAAATCTAGAAGCGCTGGGAATTTGTGGGCCCACTCTTAGTTTACTACGTAATTACCTCGCTAACAGAACTCAGTTTGGTCAAATATCGAATACTTTATCCCCACCAATTACAATTAATCAAGGAGTTCCGCAAGAATCTGTTTTAGGCCCCCTTCTGTTCTTAATTTACATTAGTGATCTGCAAAAATGCCTCAATTACACTGACTGCATTCTGTATGCAGATGACACTACCATATTTTCTTCTAGCGATAACTTACGTGACCTAACATCAAAAATGAATGCCGACATTATAAATGTAATGGACTGGTGCCACAGCAATCTTTTTCAAATAAACCCAATTAAAACAAAGCTAATGATATTTCACTCAGAACACAAACGACTTGTCAGCGTTCCAGATGTATACCTAAATAATCACATTATTCTCCCATCAAGTTCTGTAACATTTCTTGGTGTGAAGCTTGATTCACATTTAAAATTTAACCTTCACACTAAATCTATTAGCAAAAAAGTTGTACTTGGTATACGTGTACTAATTAGAACGCGTTATTATTCTCAACAGCATATTCTTCGCTCACATTATTATGCATGCATTCATAGCCACCTCAATTACTGTTTATCATCGCGGGGTAACACGTACTATACCCATCTTTCTTCTTTGTGTCATCTTCAAAACCAATCTGTTAGAATAATGGCATTCAGCTCATACACCGCATCCAGTGCTCCCCTTTACCACCGGCTCAATATATTACCTCTCCTTTGTTCACTCCAACTGAAACTAGGTTTATTAATTTATCGCGCCCGTCACAATAGCACTACTCTCCCTATATTTTTAGCTTCCTGTTTGTGTAACATTAATAATACTAGATTCACTGAACAACATAATATTTTGCTTCCGAAAGTCAAAACTAATTATGGCAAACACTCCGCTTTATTTTCAGCAATCACTGTCTGGAACTCGCTACCCGCAATCATCAAATCATTCCGCACCGAAGCACAATTCCATAAAAACTTGAAAAACTATGTACTGCATAATTGCCTTTAATTGCCACGCCAATGAAGCCTGTTAATATTGTGTACGACTTCTATTGCCTGAGTGCTTGTTCTATGTTCTCTTTTTGTGTTTGCGAAATGTGTTTTTAAAATTTAGCATGCCTAAACTGTTAGTTCAGATCTTGGTTTCCATTGCACCTGTTTTCCCGCTATGTAATTGCTATCTGCCATATGTTTATCCTACTTCAAATATGCAATTAATTACAGGAGGTCCCCCTGACAGTTTCCACTTTGGGACCTCCTTCTGTAATAATCAATTTATGTACATCTTACCTATGCATCTTTTTAAATAAAACTGTTACTGCACTAAAAAAAGACAAGGAAGACAGTTTTAAGAGCCATGTGCGCCGTTGGGCAACCTTATAAGTTGATTTTCTTTATCCTCATCCTCTGGAAGAACGCTTCAGTGCCGCATTTGTGGGACTCATAGTCGAAAGTATCGAAGTGCTCTATCCGCGGCTTGCACATTTTCAAAATGCGCGGCCCAACGACAGGGCCGTAGAGAGCCTGCAGTACATAGACAGATTAAAATTATTAGCCTTCCTTTTGTATCCGGGTGGTGACAAGTGTAACCTAGCCGTTAATTCCTAGCGTGCTCAGCATCTTCGGATTAACTGCCAATTTGCTTCCCATTTCGAAACTTCACCATGTAGAATGACGCCGCCTTGCGGTTGTTGCGCTAAGCATGTAACCCACCTCCTCACCAAGAGAGGTCGCTTGCTTTGTCTTCATTTTCTCATCCTGCCTCCTTCCACGAGATGGCGCAACGCAGCCAAGCCATGGGTGGCCGGCACGACTACATGTCTTTTGCATGCCCAGACGAAATTTATTAATTTTTCCCCCTTTTGTTTTCGACCAAAGTTAACCGGGTGGAAGCGGCAGCTGCAGCGCTACTAGCTAGACTGCGGCGCCGAAACCCGCGATGATGAGAAGCTTGAGCCGACGAGGCCTCAACTTCACCTTGATCTCAAACTGAACCAGGTTAACATTTGATCCCCATGCGGTGCCTACTTCAAGAAGTAACAACCATAACGACGCTCTCCCTGCCTCATGAAATAACTACTTCCGGGTAGAGGTAGTCTAACCGCAGGACTGCGCTCTCGATAACGAAACCGAAGCCGGTACCAAAACGAAATAACGGATGCGAGCGCCTTCTGGCGGACGCCGGCGGTTGTCTACTCCGGCGCTGCAGCGCACCGGCAAGCCAAGCGAGCGACGGTTGGTGGGGTGTGCGCGAGTGCGATCGAGCTTCCGACACGGGCTGCGCCGAGAGCAGCCGCCAGCGCGCAAAAGCGAGACCGCGGCGGTTGGGTGAGAGGGGCTGGGCACTGCCTGCGTACGGCTACGAATTCGTCGCGCGCCGTTTTGATCACGGAGAGCGCGGCTTCGGTGGCGCGCGCGCTTCATTACACGCCGTGTAGACTGCGCTTCGCCGGCTGCTAACGGGCACGCCGGTCGCGGATCCCTCTCGCCCAGCGTCGTGACCCTTCTCAAGAACCATGGCGGGAGGATCGTCGTCCACGACCGGCAGAAGCAGCGGCGGCGTCGGCAAGGAGCTGACGCACTGGCTCAACGTGACCTGGGCCGATCTCGTGGAACGGTTGGCCCTCTTCTTCTACACCGACGAGTCGTTCGAGACGCTCGACTACCTCAACGTGATGCTGCTGGGATGGGCGCTGTTCGGCCTCTTCGTCTACGTCCTGGGCACGCTCCTGGCCGAGCGACTGGGCCGTCGGCGCCGCGTCGCCGCACCGGTAACGCGTGCCGACCAGCAAGGCCCCGTCGACGAGACAGTGACCGCTGCCACAACGGCCGAGGAACTGCAGTCGTCGCACGTGGCCTCAGTGGCCCGGTGGGCGAAAGGTCCCAAGGAAGACGGTGTGCCGTTCGCGGTGTCGGCTTCGGGCTCGGACCCCGACGCCGTGCTCTGGACCAACCGGGTCCTGACGTGGGTGCTAGCGCGCGCAGACCACGAGTTCCTCTCCAAGCCGTGGATTCAGGCACTCAACGAGAAGCTGGAGAAGTCGCCGCCTAAGGTGAGTTCGCGGCCTCTCGCTTGCATCGTGTCGGCATCAAACTGTTTGAACGGATAGCTGGAGATTCCAGTAGACGGACAGAAGACAAAAAGGTAGAGGTACCATCGCTAAGCATCATTACACTACAGTGCTTCTCAGTTTTCGCTCACGTCCTTTCCGTGGCGGCTGTTTGGCAGCGTCGGTGACTCTAATTACAGCGACGATCGAACAAGTGTGCGCCCGGATGGGGTCTTCTCACACCATCACAAAAGGACGACTGCGGCAGATAGATGGCTTCAAGGAGCGCGAGCAAGTGACGGCTGAAGCCGAAGGATTAAGATCAATCGACATCCCTCTTGACAGAGACAAAATAGTATGGAACAGATGACAGAGCATTCGTGCTAGCACTGCGGGAACGTCAACATCACTGCACGCTTACATAGATACACAGGCACAACTGGCACAGGCATGCGAGCGAATGTAGACATAACCGCGAAGATGTCCGGAAAACAGCGCTGCCGCACAGTGTTTCGCTTTTATCGATACAAAACAGCGACGATTCATACGATAGCCGTGTTTTGTTTAACGCGCACGCAGGTGGTAATTGCACGTCATACTCTGCAACGCAGGCGCATTCAGATGGAGTAGCAGAGTTCTACACTAGTTAGTGGTTTATGGTAGCACACACCAACGCAACAAAGGAAGGTTACAAGAGAATAACAAAACAGCCCATGAACAGCATTATTCGAAGCTCGATACGTCACAATGGGAGGTTCGCCTTTCCCTGCAACGCGTCATGAAAAAGAGAGAGAGAGAGAGAGAAACGTGGAAAACCTGCGCGGATGAAAACAGCTGTCCAAGCAGACGCGTGTGCTGCGTCGTCTGCTCGCTCGCGCGCCTC
This sequence comes from Amblyomma americanum, assembly GCF_052857255.1. NCBI lineage: Eukaryota > Metazoa > Arthropoda > Arachnida > Ixodida > Ixodidae > Amblyomma > Amblyomma americanum. Next base: position 50,227,526 of record NC_135502.1, read on the forward strand.
GCGTGATTGGTCGTTCGCGCAGTTGGCACGCACAGCCTGTGCAGCTTATTGATCGCAGCGAGCCGTAGTTTCTTATTTATTCTCCGCGACTCTGAGCTTTATTTGCCTTTTGTCACCGTTTCTCTTTTGCCCTCTTGCGAGAACGTTTGAGCAGACGCTGCTCGACTACGGAATATATTGGCAGCGACTGCCTACCATACACTGCGCTGCAGAGCTGTACGGCACATTCAAGGAATGTTTCGCAAGGTCATTTATAGCATGCAGTGATTTCGCATGCCGGTGTCAGGCCACCATGGTCGTGCCTTGCAAGCTGAAGCGGATCCTCGTTTCTTCGGAAATGCTGCCTTGAGTTCATGCATCCGGTATGACGCACAATTGACCGCGGAACCCAGGACGGCTTGGTTACACGTATCTAGCGCTGACGAAACCGACCGACATCGAATCCCTCGTTGTGCTCTGTTTGTCAACCTACTTAAATATATCGCCGACGCGCGTGCTATGCCATAGCGGCGCTTATCTGCAAATGCAGGGCTTGGTCCTCCCGGCAGTGACCGCGCCATCTTTGGAAATGCGATAGCAGGCGATATCAGTTGGCCAACGTCCCCTTGTCCCCTTGCACGACGGCAAACTCGAGAGCATCTCAGTTCCTGTACTGCAAGAATGCCGCCGGGGCGCGGTCGCTCTGAATTGCGGACAGCGGCTGCACGATCAAATCGGCGAATCTTGGTTGGTCCGTTTACACCGCCTCTTTTCTACTCACTTCCATAACTCTTCCTGTCCGGAAGCGCATGTCCGCATGTAGATGGAACTTGACAAGTAACTTCGTGAAGCTTATCCATGCACGAATCACTAAAAGCTGGAAATGGAAACGCAATGAAGCCACTGAAAAAAAGTTTGAAGAAATAGTAGTGGATGTTAGTCATTCCGTGGCCGTCAATTGAGCATCAAATGTGAGAAAAAGATGGAGATGTCGCGGTTTCAGGTTCCTCGTCAGGCTGGAAGTATTTCTGCGTGCGTTTGAATACCTCCGCGAGCAAGATGCTTGAACTTTGATTTTCTTCTTGGTTTTAACCATATCGAAGCCGTCATCATCAGCCTAACTATGTACACGACTGGATAAAGACTTCTGCCATTGACCTCCAGTTAACACTGTCCCGTCTCGAAGTAGTGGCACAGCAGAAAAGAGAAATGGAATGGATTCCTAGAGGCACGCATTTGAATTATTCGACTATTATGTCAGCCTTGCGGTTGCAAATGCTTTCGTTTAGTTCCCTGTTTCCAAAACAGGCAGTCGCATACATGATGTCAGTTTTTATTACAGGGATTAATATCTTTTACAGACAAGTTGGCTTCAGCGAGCAGGCGACCCAGCCCTCCGCTGGCCACCTAATCAGGGCTCCCAACCATCGATGGTGGCATCACAATTGATACGTAAAGAACGGTTACTTAACGACGCCGCTTGCCCAGCTAGCGCGGAAAAGTTGTGACAAGGTTACTTGCGGTCAGATGTTGTCGCATTATGTTTCTGGAATGTCACAAATAAAACGTTGTAATAACAGTTCCCTAACCTTAATTAAGGCCGGAGCCCTCCACTACGGCACCTCTTTTTCCCTATCTTCTTTCAGTCCCTCCTTTATCCCTTCCCTTAAGGCGCAGTTCAGGTGTCTAACGATATATGAGACAGATACTGCGCCATTTCCTTTCCCCAAAAACCAAACAACCAACCAACCAACCTTAATTAAACAGATATCCAACTTTCGCTAAAATAATAACATAAGCCTGCAAGACCAGACGTCCCCCAATTGGTGATTACAACTGAAATAAACAGCACAATGAACAAAAGGAAACGCGGGCGACACGCGCTACGATACAGCACAACTAATGCAGCTCATACACTCACTTTCTGACAGATGCGATTGCCTCAAGCTTGTATCGCCAGTCGTGAAAGTTGTCCCAAAGGTTAGAGTAGTGATTGGGTAATATGTACAGTTTGCCGACCAAATTTTGGAGCTATGTATGCAACCTATGGCAGGCAACACCCGAGATATGGAGCTACAAAGTTCTGCTAGCTGGGTGTCATTGGTCTGCAAACAGTGGGAAATGTTATTAGCACAATGCTCGAGATATATTAGTAATGTCGTATAGTTACGACCTGAACATTATTTTGGGATTGGTGTTTTTATAGTCATGACTTGAACATTAATATGCATAGTTTGAGCGTTAAATAATGTGTACTAAATCATGGTGTAAAATGTTATTTTCATTTACAAATAATATTATACACCCTGATTTAACGTTATCATAACGTTCCAGTGTAACAGGCAACGTTACTATTACATCTACAACAATTTTAGACGTTTTTGTAACTTCCTATTCTGCCTGAGCGATGTCAGTGCACGTTAAAGATCCCCAGGTGGTCGAAATTATTCCGGAGCCCTCCACTACGGCACCTCCTTCTTCCTTTCTTCTTTCACTCCCTCCCTTATCCCTTCCCTTACGGCGCGGTTCAGGTGTCCAACGAAATATGAGACAGATACTGCGCCATTTCCTTTCCCCAAAAACCAATTATTATTATTATTATTCTGCCTGAGTAGTACCACTTGCTGAAAGACCCTGCATCCTTTCACAACGTGGTTACGAAGACAACACAATCTTTGAAGAACTGGATAAAACAGCGCTACGGAAGACGAAACTAGAGAAGGACTAACACCAGCGCTGACTGGTGTTTACATCGGGCACTTTCCTGTCCTCTTCATGCCTTCGCTCCTCTGTTATATGTGTCAACCTTTTGTATCTTTTTATCATGTTTTTCTTGTGTTTTGCTCATGCCATTTCCTTTATATGCAGCCTCACCTGTAGCAATAAACCATTTGGTTGCTAGTCAGCGCCGGTGTTTGTCCTTATTTTGTCTCGTCTTCCGTAGCGTTGTTTTATCAAGTTCTTCAAAAATGTACCAACCAGCCCGTATTTGCCCTCTTAATTCTACAACACAATCTCTTTAACCTGGGCGTATAAAAAGCGTTACCTGTGTAACCAAACCCTTCTTCAAATTGCTCACTGCTGCACCAGAATCCGAGATGCAGCGACAAGGTCTAAGACGAGGGCTGGCGCGAATTTAGGCAACAAACTTCATGCTTCCAATTTATTATAGATCCTCTTTCTGCTCGCGCACCGGCATGACATGTACGCGTTGTCGGCTCATTTACGCCTACACTGTGCACAAAAAAAGAAACATGAAGCAGGAGCTGAGACAGCCAGTGGGTGCCAGACACACTCGCCCGCTGCGCCGCCATGCGCGTGCCGGCGTGCGTACGGCCGCATCAAGAACAAAACCAAGAGCGGCCCCCTCAAGGACGGCAGACAGCCGGGGGTCAAGCGATTCCCGCCGCCGACACTGGCCCAGAAGGGGCACAACGTGAAATAAAAGTAACAACAACAATAACCGAGAAAAGCCTACTCGTACACTGGCGTCTTTCTTTCTGGTTTATTATTTTCTTACGTCTTAGTTCTGCGTACGCACGTCAATGAGAGAGAGAGGGGGCGTGAGAATGGTGACGAAGTGAAAGAGAAGGAGAGACTGTGGAGGAAGAAAAAGCAGGGTATATCCTCTTTTGGTGTGGAAAGAAGAATAACGCACAAGGAAAACGGCCCGTTTTCTTTCCGTTGTATTCCCCCCCCCCCCCCCCCCATTTCACATCTCTCTCTCTCCCCCCGGCCGCCAGTTCTCTGCTTGTTGTCGCGCGGTTAGGCGCATCTTTTTCCGCCAACCTTGAAGAGTCGCGTTCATCCGGCATGGCCTTAGCGCGCTGCCTATGGATGTCGCCCCTGTTTAGCGCCTGCGCTCTAGGACGTCAGTTGGTCTTTATTCCGCAACTCCCGGAGCACTGGGTAACCGAAGAAGGCAACCATTTTTTAAGTACGCTGCTTGTGGCTCACGAATAATCTTAATTTGTGAAATGATTATTAAAATTATCTTCGACTTGACGCCCTGGCTAAAGAATAACAGCCGGTAAATTAATAAACAGAGAGGATTAAGGGTCTTGATATTTCTCTTTTCACAGGCTTAGACGTCACTAAACATCAAGGTCACCCCTAGCAGTCGGTTTGGTGGGTGAAAGTCCTGCTGCTATCACGATGTTTAGAGAGTCGCATCTAGGTGCATTGTAATTTGGCTTCTTCGAAGGATTGTCAATCTGTTCGCGATTGTCACACAGCATGAAACGCTTGGCACTGAAGTGTTACATTGTTGTGCAAGTTTGCGGTTGACGTATAGCTCTAACGATAACCGTGAAAAATGAAAAATGAACTTTATCCGGTAGGTGAAGACGACTCTGATGTTGTTTTCGCCTGCATATGCACTAATGGAAGGACAACAGCGGAACAATCCATGATTCTTACCCAGAGAAGAGGCACGATGATAAGCTCGCGTAGTCATGAAAGTTTGCGAAGACTGCATCAATGAGTTCTTGCAGAGCGCCTGTGAGCAATTAGGCTCCTACCCTAGTGAAATCATTTCGTAAATGACCTTGCAGCCTCCTTCGAGAATTCCTCCTTCGTGCATGCATATAAAGATTTGAATGGAGGGCCATTAAATCCTCATTCATGCTTTCCAAATTGCACGGGTGACATGTTGTCGCGAGCATTTGGTGCGTTGTTTTTTTTTTCCGCATTTCGTGCGGTAATTACTGTCTTGCGTAGGTCATTCTCACAATATCCTCGAGCAGCTCAGCCTCAAGTCAAACTTAAGGACTTTCGAAGGCATACTTCGCAATTGCTTTGGAAGTCCGCTGGTGAACATCTGAAGTTCCAGAGAACCACCTTTACGCAATGTGTGGTCAGGAGCTGTCAGAAGAGCGGCCTTCCATGTGATGCCGACTAACGCAGCACACATTGATTGATTGATTGATTGATTGATTGATTGATTCAATTTTATTTCTCAACATTCATACAAGGCATGCTTGTGAAGACATCTGGATCCCTAGCTAAAAGCTAGTTGGGATCCATGCAATTCAGTTTCAAAGAAAATTGCAGGCATAACTAAAATTAATTACATACATATAAAAGCTCATGAAATTAGAAATACATAAATGGGTACATAGAGCAACAATATTCAGAGCACCAAGCCTCTTTTACATACGCATACAAACACACAAAAATACATGAAAAGAAAAAACGCTGGCTTCACTCATTTTTTATAATATCTCTATAGACAGCGTTTCTTATGTGTTTAGGGAGATCAGGTAGCGACATGTTAATTGAATCTGTGGATTCCTTTAGCGGTAGCTGTGATATCCGCCACTTTTGCCCTCTTTAATAACCGCACCCCCCCCCCCCCTTTTTTTTTTCCCAAAAAAACTTTGCCCGGCTCCTTACAAAGCTGGTTTCTTATTGAGAGCCTGAGATCGACACCTAGTGGCCTCCTTGCTCTTTAAAAGCTCGCTGTAATCCGAAAACGCCGGCCGCGCTGGCAAGCCACGTTTGGTGACGTAACCTGCGGCAGGGATTCGGTGTTGACGGCCGCTTTGTTTTCTTGTTTGCGTTTGCGCGTGAGTCTGTCGGTCTTTGCTGACTCGTTTAACTCGTCGATGGCACAACACAAAAACTTGCCTGCCAATTGTCCTGATGACAGCAAGGACAACACAGGAGGCCTGCTTGATGGAAAAGCTGTGTCTTCGAAATTGCTACTTGCTCTTGTTGTTTGATATCACCGCGTGTTCGTATACGGGAAAGTAAACGCAGCTCAAGAGGGAGACCATGCTTGGATTGATCTGGGCTCGCCGCTGGTCCCAGGGCTCCTGGGTCTTGTAACACGCTTACCTGGCCATCAGTTCGTTACCTGCGCTCTTCGAGAGCACCCCCCCCCCCCCTTACCCTTAAACATACAGATCTTCCTTCCTTGCACCACTCAAAGGCTGTAACCGAAAGCGGCAATGTTTGCGCAGCGGTCCTCCTTCACTGCGGTGGTGTTACGCTGTGGTTTTTGTCAATGTGGGCTGGTAGATCTGTCGGTGGGTTACAGGGGGAAGTTGCTCTTTCTCCTCCTCTACATCTGAAACATTTAATTGTCATGTTTCTTCTTTACTCCTCGACTGATTGTGATTCATCGGTCTGCCATCATCGAATGTGGTGCAGAATATTAAAAAAAAAAAAACCAGAATCCGAGAGTCATGAATTCTGAATTTACTTACTTACTAAGTGAAGCGTGTACCACCGTCCCGTGTCCTTTTGAGAGTTGTATGAGGCGTGCTAATGGACAAGCAGAAAGAATTTTATTGTCAGTAAATCAAGAGCTCTATTTCTGGCAGGCCACCGCGGTGGCTCAGTGGTTATGGCGCTGGGCTGCTGACCCGAAAGACGCGGGTTCTATCCCGGCCATGGTGGCCGTATATTTATGGGGGCGAAATGCTAGATGCCCGTGTACTGTGCGACGTCAGTGCACGTTAAAGAACCCCTGGTGGTCGAAACAATCCGGAGCTCTTTACTACGGCGTCCCTCATAGCCCGAGTCGCTTTGGGACGTTAAACACCTATAAACCAAACTATTTTAGGCTTACAATGAAAGCGAATTTTCGTCGTTAGGTATGCTCTAGCCCACTAGATAATAAGGAAACAATCAAATAAATAGCCTGCTGCGCGTCAAATAGGGAGTAATATATGCCGCACGTAACAAAAACAAGCATGTTGTCGCTCGCCGCGTTGGTATTATAATTTTTTTCTGACACAAAACATGAAAGATAGAGAAATAAAACGCCAGATTTTAATGTGCTTCAAATCATCAGAGACTATAAAATGCAGTCGCAACCCCTGGCGGCGTGCTACACACAGCGGACGCGTCTTGGAGCTCCAGGACGAACGTCTGCACCTTTTCCATTCCAATTAAACTCTGCATCAAGCCAGCTCCGAATTCAGGCTAGACTAATTTCGAGCCCACTCGATGTGATTCGAGTGCAACGCTATTCAAACGCGCGAACAAATCTCCGACGCGACGATTTTCATCGGTAGCCTTCCTAGCCGCGCTAATCCCAGACTATACGGGGGGACTTTCTGTATGACTGAAGCTGCCACGTCATTCCTCGCCTCGCTGTTCTAACGGTGCGTTTTGAATATTCATACAGTCAACGCGTTGGCGTCGTCGGCCTCTCTAAATAAGGAGGTGCGCTCCGACTTGAAGCTCGTCTTTCAATGGCGCCGTCATTCCTTCCCCCCCCCTTCCTCTCATTATCACCTTGTCGTCGGAATCCGCGTGGCCGTACACGAATACCGGGAGAAATGGGCGGCCAAAATTAGGCTATATATATGCGTAACAGATTATTTCTTCGGGTGGTCTTTTGTTTGCCTTGCATGCGATGCATACCTCGTACCCTGCAGAAAGGTCCGCCGCCTCCTCGCATTGTCGATGGCCCGGGGCTATTGTCTTTGGTTGGAGGCCGGCGAGTTTAACCGGATTAGCCTGACTTTGTCGGGCTTTCTTCCCATATTGGTTTACATATGATGTAAACGAGACTTTTTTTTTTCTTCAGAGATCGTGTTCGATTGCACGTGTGTTGGAACCTGTTAGTTACCCTTCAACGTGATCGAAAGTTGTTAACATTGTCTCTTGCTTCGTACTTGACAGCTGCCTTGGCAAGGGGTGAGCCTTCCGGAATATAGAGGTGAATTGGAATTGCGTCCCTATTTGTTCAGCCCCCTGCATCAAGGCTGTGTTTTATTTTTGTTCGTTGCTCTGTAGATTGCTGCGTCAGAGAAACCTGTTACTTTTAATTTATCGTGCGTTCTCTCCGGACTCTATTTCTGCTTCGCGATACTGAGCGGTTTTATATGTAGTTTATTTGACACTCTCATTAGTTTGTTTCCTAGTTTGAGAGTTCGAGTTAAAAGGGAAAAGAAGCAGACGTAGCCACTGAGCGCAGACGAAGACTACATTTTCTCTTCGTTCAAGTTAAAAAAAAAGAAAAAAAAACTCCGAAGAACTCGCACACATGCATGGCCTGAATAGTGGCTTTTTTATAAAACTGCTCACGGCCACAGGGCTTGGAAGCGCGGGATAATTTAAATATTTTAAATGCGCTGAAATTTTCCGCCTCTGGCGCGCCCCGTTGCGGACGAAGTGCTCCTTCATCCCGGCGTCTGCAAATCGTTGCTGCGCTCTGCAGCCCTTTTCTCGGGCCCGCGCTACGGCGGGGCGGTTCTCTTCGGGGGGATAAATATTAAGAAGCTTGGTCAGCTGCCAAGGTCGCTCGGCTGCTTTTCTCTCTATTCCATTTTTTTTTTTTCATTCTCATGCTGCGCTCGACCGTCTTGCTCCCTTTCTGGGCTCGTCTGGTCTTCCTCTGTACTTTCCCTTTGAGCAAACGCGGGCGCCTGCTCAGCCTCCGCGACTGGGCAATGGAGTACTGTAAATAGTCGCAACGCTAGACTGCAGCGGATTTCTGCGCAGTTCGATGATGGCATGATCCACTTGCGTCCGCTTTTCCTGATTTCAGAAATAACGCACCCGCCGCGGTGGCTCAGTGGTTAGGGCGCTCGACTACTGATCCGGAGTTCCCGGGTTCGAACCCGACCGCGGCGGCTGCGTTTTTATGGAGGGAAAACGCTAAGGCGCCCGTGTGCTGTGCGATGTCAGTGCACGTTAAAGAACCCCAGGTGGTCGAAATTATTCCGGAGCCCTCCACTACGGCACCTCTCTCTTCCTTTCTTCTTTCACTCCCTCCTTTATCCCTTCCCTTACGGCGCGGTTCAGGTGTCCAACGATATATGAGACAGATACGGCGCTATTTCCTTTCCCCAAAAAACCAATTATAAATTATTATTAAATAACGCCTCCCGCGTGCGATAATTTGGTTAATATCAATCGTCTTTCGATTGATATTAACCGAGTCTTTGATATTAACCAAGTAATATCAATCTTCTTTCGATTCGTGGCTTTCCCCATGCAAACTTGAACGAAGCAACGCCGCAACGAAAGCAGGCAAGCTAGGCGGTAACGGACGTGTGTGGTGTGCGAAAGAAAGTGCTGGAAGGTGTAAAAACCCTACTTTTAACGCCGTACCAAGTGCCTGAACGTGTTCGCTATAAGGCGGCTGGCTTCCGCTGGCGAGGGAAGATAACCGCGCGAGTGCAACGCAAGCAGCAAGCGCGTCCTTCTGTGTGCGCGCGTGCGTCCTAGCTCGTCCTCGTGCTGTCCCTGCATGTAGAGGCAGGCAGAGGCTCTTTTATTTTTTTTTTATTTTTTATGCCTCACCATAATTTATGTCCCTGCATGTAGTGCGCGCATCTTCCAGCTGCTAACACTAGTACAATCTCTTGGAACCGAAAGGCAACAACCTTGTTTAGTTCAAACGTTCTGCAAAGGCGATCTGTTGGGTGTACCGAATGAGGCTTTGCATAATCCCAAGTGCGCGGGACGCGAAGACGGTGCACTCTTTCTTTCTTTCTTTCTTTCTTTCTTTCTTTCTTTCTTTCTTTCTTCCTCCTTTTCTTTCTTTCTTCCTTTCCTTTCCTTCTTCCTTTCTTCCTTACCGTCTTTCTTCCTTTCCTTCTTTCTTTCTTACTTTCCTTCCTTCCTTCTTTCCTTCCTTCCTTTCTTTCTTTCTTTCTTTCTTCCTTCCTTCCTTCCTTCCTTCCTTCCTTCCTTCCTTCCTTCCTTCCTTCCTTCCTTCCTTCCTTCCTTTCCTTCCTTGTTTCTTTCTTACTTTTTCCTTCCTTCCTTCCTTCCTTCCCTCCTTCCTTCCTTATTTCTTCTTTCTATCTTTCTTTCTTCGTTTCTTTCTTTTTGTTATAGCTCTTTTGTTTCCTTTATTTCACCGTTATCTTCTTCCTTTCCTTTCTTTTGTTCTTATCTTCTTTCTTCCTTCTTTGCTGCTGTCTTTCTCAAATATTTCTTTGTTCCTTCTTTTATTTCTTGCGCTTTCTCACGTTCATTCTTTTCGTCTTTCGTTCCTATCTTCCTTGCTGTCCTCTTTATTAGTTATTTATTTTTCCTTCTTTTCTTTCTTTCGCTTTGTCATGTTCGCTCTTTTCGTCTTCCATTATTTTTCGTTGTACACTCGTTCTCAACTTGCCTATACACGTTCTTTATTCTTTTCGTACGAAATTTCTTTCTTCCTTCATCGCTCCCTCTTGTCGCGCGCACGATAGCCACCGTCGGGAGTCCCCTGCACGGCGCACAGCAACGCTGGCAGCAACGCTGGCAGCTTTGCCAGTGCTCGAAGGACGCGACGCCGTTTAGCGCCGCGCCGAGTAGTCCCTGCGCGCGCATAATCGCCCGCGGCAGGACGGAAGGCTCTGTTCTCCCACTGCCCGTGCTTGGCTGCGCGGAACGCAGTAATGGGCCTGCCGCCGCCATTTTGTCGTGTTTTCCGGGCAGGTTGCCCCATGTTACGCTGACCAAACTTTACGCAAATGAACGCGAGTTCTCTCGCACGGAGGGAGCCGCATGCAGTGGGTCCTTGTACCGGCTAACAATTACCGCTGTCTTCCTCAACTAGCGAGTATAGTTAGGGCGCCTAATTAACTCCGGAGTCTTGAAAGGTGAAATTGGGCAAGGCTTTGCCAGGTTTAATCTTGAAAGTGCTAGGTAATCGCAAAAAAAAAAGGAATGCAAAATTAAGCGTTTCCCCCACGACCGAACACTTTTAAGTACGGGCAGTAACAACGAAAATGTCAGCGTGAGCAACTGGTCTCGGTGCAGAGCATGTAAGGGACAATGCTTGAAGTTTCTTCAGGCATTATTCTGGTAACTCTTTCTTTCTTTCTTTCTTTCTCTCATTCTTTCTTTCTTTCTTTCTTTCTTTCTTTCTTTCTTTCTTTCTTTCTTTCTTTCTTTCTTTCTTTCTTTCTTTCTTTCTTTCTTTCTTTCTTTCTTTCTTCTTTCTTTCTCATGCGAGTGACCGGTAGCACGCAAGCCAAGAAAGAGCATGGTGTTTTAATGACGACGCTGCTCTGTGAATCGCGCGAATATAACTTTTTTTTTTTCATTAGCGGTTAGGAGAACAAAAAGTAGGCGAGCTAAAGGATCGCAGCCATGGTAGCTTTGTGCAAATCATAAGGGGTAGAATTAATGTTGGGAAATGGACAAGGAACAATGTAGTTTGGTAGTAAAAAAAAAAGTATGGAAGACAAGCGGACTGCGCTGTCCGTACCTGACAGGCATGTCTATGCAATATTTGGTCAGCGTTTCGACTAATGTGCGGTGTACTTACGTCGCACTGAGTCGAAATTTTCTTTTTCACCATAGTGGGGTGTAAGCAGCTCGAAACACTGTGTGCTGTTTGGTGTTATATTTTAGAAAGCCATTGTCGATGCGTTTTAACCAGAAGGGCGTGATGAGTGGCAAAAAAATGAGCGTCGTTGAGTGGTTTGTTACCCGCCGTGGTGTCTCAGTGGTTAGGGCGCTCGGCTACTGGCCCGGAGTTCCCAGGGTCGAACCCGACCGCGGCGGCTGCGTTTTTATGGAGGCAAAACGCTAAGGCGCCCGTGTGCTGTGCGATGTCAGTGCACGTTAAAGATCCCCAGGTGGTCGAAATTATTCCGGGGCACACAACTACGGCACCTCTTTCTTCCTTTCTTCTTTCACTCCCTCCTTTATCTCTTCCCTTACGGCGTGGTTCAGGTGTCCAACGATATATGAGACCGATACCGAACAATTAAAAAAAAAAGAGCGGTTGTTTTGAAAATGTCGTTTCAGAACGAAGCGCTTCGCATTTCGTTAAGGTTACCTCGCAGAATGTCGACGAACAATGGCTTGTGAGTGTAGCTAAGAGCTTAAGTTTGTTTGGGATACGTTCTGCTTTGTTGTTTCGCATTCCGGTGACAGTGCGGTGGCGTGTCGACACAACTATGCCTGCGCGACACGACTTACGGTCTTTCCTACCTCTTTTTTTTTTAACTTAGGAAACAATGAGGAGACAACACGAATGCTCCTTCGCAGAATCAGGAGGCACCAAACGCATTCACTTGCAATTATATGAACGCGCCACTCGGGGGCGAAGCCTGACAGCTGGGCTGTATTTGTACTTTAGGTGTATATAGCTGCTGTCTGCAAAACAACACAGATATAAATGAATAAGTAATGTCATCGAAGAAGCTTGGACACCATTGGTCGAAACTAATTCCGGCACCGGCGCCGTTCTTCATAGCACCCGCTGTGACAAATGAAATTCAATCTATAGATCGATCAGTTCATTCATCGATGAATCTTCAAAGCACCACAAAATGTGCTGGTTAGTTTGGTGCAAGTTTTGAAAAACAAATTCGAACATGTGAAATTCAGTATTACGCTTTCAGCATTTCCTTAGAAATAAATGATCGCTAACACCGGTGAAACCGAATGTGTGTTCTGTGAATTCTAATAACAGATGTTCTTTGTTGTGTTCAGTCCCGACATTGTGTACACCTGTGCATATAAACTGGCTCACATGGGCCCGCGGATTTTATGCTGCACTACTTCAGACAGGAGCCAGGAAATGCTAGGGGGGGTACGCTATCGTTATTCTTCGTACTAGCGACGTCTGGCCCCACTAATATCACTTTTCTGGGGCACACGAGAGTGTATTAATTTTTATTCAAAGCACTCAAGAACCTGGTCTTTTGTGGCTCCCCCTTTTTTGTAAAGCAACCACGATATCCCCTCTTTTCCTTTTAGTTTCTTCGCCATGGAAAATGACCGATGCACATGTTTTATTTAAAGACGTGTTCAGTGAACGGTCGACCCCCCCCCCCCCCCCCCCCCCATGAAAAATAAAAAAAAGAAAGGGAGATGGGTGTTCGCACGGTCGAACGCCTCAAATGATGGTCTTTCAAAAGGCCTCGGTTTCCGTGTGGTCCCTTGTGAACAGGTTTGGTTCTCAGCCAAAATTGGGCTCGCACGGTTGGACGCCTCAAATTGAGGCCTTCGAACAGTGCTGGGCTACAGTGCGGTCATGTCATCCCGCTTTCTAGGCAATGAGTGGACTTCCGCAGAATTAGTTAGGGTGTGGAACTTTGACTATAGAGTGGACGCTAAAAGTGTTGTTTTATTGTTTTTTTAAATCCTGAAGATGATTTAACGTGACTGCTTGTTTTTGGTGGTGATAGAGAAATAAGTTAGTAGTAATAGCTATTCGCATGGCTCTACAGAGTCGAGCTGATGCTACCATATTGGAGAAGATTACTGCTCAGCGTTATTTTGTTCGAGTACGACAAGAATGCCCGTAAACTTAAGGGAATGCTTTTACGCGGTTGACAAACGCACACTTAGTACCTTCTACGCTGAGTTCTTGTTCTGAGCTGCATAGTAAAGATCCGCAGATTTGAAGTAAAAAAAAGCAAAGTATTAGGAGTGAACAAAATAAAAGGTATACATAAACCCCTTTCGTTAAGGCAGCCGTCGTGGCCTACATTATAATGCGGCCAGTCTCTCACTTCAAGCCACAAAATTAATGTTCCAGTGTACCTCTGCCATTATTTGGACCAAACAGGCTATTCGATCCCGTTATGGTTCAGTGGCTGCGGCATTGGGCTTCTCACCAAGAGTTCGATCCTAACCACGGAGGTGAACTGACAAAGACAAAAACAGAGAAACAGTATTTAAATTTTAGTGTACGTTAAAGCACCCCGGGTAGTCGAAATCGATGCGAGTCCTCGTTACACGTCGGGTACCTCCGCTCGCAGTGCTGTCTCAATAGGCAAAATCCCTTAATCGTCTTCGTTAACCGTTGCAGAAACTGTACTCCCTGTCTAGGGGACACCAGGAGGCCCACACGAAGCGAAGCCGAAGCGCCGTTTCCTCGAGAGTCGGTTCCTTCCTTGTGCCACCCAATCGCTTCCTTCCTGCACGCCAGCTATGCCCCCCCCCCCCCCCCCCCCCCCCCCATGCAGCTGAGGGCGCGGCCTGCCGGCGGCGTAATCGCGTCCTAATTATACGGCGGCGGAAAGGCCCACTTTCCCGTGCGATGCGAATCAGCCCGTCTATACTTGGCCGGGAACCGCGCGTGCATCGCAGTCTATGTGAAAGTGAATCGGCTGAGCGTTGACCCAGCCAGATTGCTGCTCGAGACTCTCACGCATGAGGCCCTGCTGTGAAAGGGACGCTAAAGCATCAGCCTTGCAGCTGGCGGCGAGCGTGCAACGCTGGCACAGTTACTCCCTCTACTCGACAGAATGACACGCACAGATGTGAATGGGCTTTTCTAGAGCGCGTGAGCAGTGTGCTGCTGAGTAAGTAAATAGGAATCTTAGCGCTACTGCTCTCTTTGTTAAAGTGGCGCTTGTGTCTTTTCCGCTTCGCTGCGTGTGCGGATGTGTTTAGGGCAGTAATCATTAACTGTTAAACCTAGTGCTTACTGAAATTTAACTTCGTTTGCTCCACAGAGCACCTACCGAGGTCTGTAGAGGCGCCTGATCATGTAGGCATACTACAGCAAGAATCAGTATGGTGGCAATCGGTTTCGCGTCTACCGAAAAAGAACACATCTTCCCTGACGTCAAGATCAGTGGCCCTAGAATAAATAAAGCGGTAGAGCGCAGAAGAACGGAGGGGTCAGCCTTGCACTCAGATTTTGTAGCGATAGCTACACTACGCCACCTCTTCGACCCTTCAGCGTGGCACCACTTGAGCTCCGTGGCGGCGCCGTTGGTCACGTGGGTTGATCACGTGGTGCGGGCGTTGGTCACGTGGTGTGGAGCAGCTGATGCTGCCGGCGGCACGGCGCGCAACAGCTGCAACAAACAGCTGTGCGCATGCGCCGTGTGAAGTGGGACGAAGATGAAGGGACGCCCAACGAAACGGAGCGGCGGAAGACTGACTTTGCAATTCGACTGGGCTAGTTCCACTCGGCCAGACGCAGCTATCGCGTCACTCCAGGTTTAACCAGAACTAAACCACAGCCAATGTTTTTTTTTTGTCTTCCAGAAAGAAAAAAAAACTGCAGCAGATCATGTTGATCCGAATAAACTGAGGTTAATGTAGCCGCCTTCATTTTGATTATGGCTTTGCGCTGCTGCAGTTATCTCCATTTTTGTGCAAGTTGTGACGGTCCCTCTAAAAGCTAAATTTTCGATGAAATCGCAGCAGTCTTTTCTGTTGCTTTTCATGTTACAGAGCGCAAATCGTGATAGCAGAACAGCGGTCTGAAAAATAAAACTGATTGTCGAGAGTAAGTTATCTCTTGTTTCGCCTGAGGTTGGCAACAATCGGGAAAAAACACGCTATTGCCACCGCCGTCTGTTTCTCTTGGGCTGCTGACGCAAGCGAGAAAGCAGGGCCACACTCACAAGCATTGTAAACTTTACGGCCGGCCAATGACATCGCAGAATGTCATTTAGAATCGTTACTACTGCCGTAACGTTCTTGATGCATGCTAAACAGGCGAAACATCTAAATGCGCGGCGCGGCGTGAAGCTCTGTCGAACTGAATTAATATACTACTCCGGTACCTTTCCGTGGTCACATACGTCAAAAGTAAGGTGTGTTGTCCCTTCCCTACTCGCTAAACCGCATTCTTCTGTATCTGTTAAGCGCGTCCCGGCTCTCGCTCAGTCTCTATATAGCCGTGTAAGCATGCGTTTTTTTCAGCATTGAGACGAGGTATAGTGGAGGAGGCAGCACGTCATAGCTGGAACGCCATCAAGCACAGGCTCAAGGACGACGGTTGGCTGGAATCGCTATCCCTGACACGTCCAAGAGCAGGGGGTAAAGGATGGAGGGGGGCAATGGATGCTCTGTCAACGACCGAGATCCCGGACTCGCATTCCTGGTTGGCGTCGCGATAGTGGGCAAGGCGCCAGCCGGGGTGATAACGACGCCCCCTGTGGTTGATTCCTTCCACAGCGCTGCTCCTTCCTGGCTCCTTTTGCTTCTGGCCTTTGCCGCTTGAAGCACTGTCGAATTACTCTGGCTGGTTACTGCGTATCGTTCGATCAGGGTTTACGTCGGATCAGGCCGACTGAGGTTTCATCACAAGAAGTGAAGCGGCAACGTTGGCCCTCGACAAAATTACGTTGCCATCGGCTGATGTTTCCAGCACAACATGCGCCGCTTCGGTAGCTTCGCAGCGTAATATTAGAATAAACAGTTAACGATAAAAGCCCCGTGCATTTGACAAAGTCCATGTAGGTGGGGCGCATCAACACTGTGAAAGAAAAGTAGCGACAAGACAAAAAATAAATGTTTTGACTCATTTCAGCGGTGGTTTGTGTATTGATCGCCCGTTCGAGCGAGCATAAGGACATTGGAAAGGCGCCACTATGGGGAAATTCCGTGTAAAAGAAGGTGCTCGTTGTGCCCGAAAGATTGGGCAGCGACAGCCCTATTTTTTTACGAAGGCGGGTGCGCGTAGATAAGAAGTACAGTATTGTAAACGTTTTTTTTTCACTGATTCTAGCTTTCGAACAGGATGAGAGCGCGGCCTGTTTACGAGCGTATTTTCGCAAATCCGATAAAGAAAAAAGTGCGTGAGATGGGCTCATGGTTCGAGGATGATCCCGTGCGCTGAGAGTGCTGCGTCGTCGTAGTTATCGTCATCATCAGTAGCAGCCCACATACGTCCACTGCAGTTCGAAAGCCTCTCCCAGTGGTGTCTAATTCCCCCCCCCCCACCCCCCCCTCCTCCACTGGTCTGCCTTATCCTCGCAAACTTCCTATTCTCGTCCGCCCACGTGACCTAAACGGAGCACCTGAAGTGGTGCGTACGGCTTCCTGAGCACTGTTGCCGTGCGGAAAGTAGGGGTGAAGACTCAGGGAGACGACAATCGCACCGTTTTCACAGGACGTTTCACAGCTCCCTCTAGGTTTACGGAGCTTCCCTTCGCTTCTACGCCGCACTCGATCTCACCCGCTTCCTGTTTCATCTGCAGCCGAAGTCGTTGTCACGGCCTTGGTCTTACAGCAAGGCATGTAAGGCATATCGAGTGGTCGCCCCCCTTTATCTGTCAAGTGTCGAAGCCACGGTTCCTTGATGGAAGTCGTTCGTTGGCACGGAAAGTGCTGTTCGATGCATTGTGAGTTTGAGGCCTACCCTGAAACGCTGTCCTTATCTCGCAAGGAAAGATAAATATGCGATAATTGTACTGTGCCTACTCATCCTCATCTTTTCGACTGTAACTTGGAGGCTGACGAAAAAAACTCTTAAGGACGAAACTGAAGGAGGAGCAGTGACTAGAGCGGATAGACAGAAAAAAAACCGCTTACGTACCGCATAGGTTTGCATAGTGTAGTTTCAAATAATCTAGCTAAATTTAATAGGATAAAGTGGACTTGTGAAGGTGTGGGGGAGACAGAAAACAGTATTGCGCAAGCGGAGCAGGTAACTGGGGGTCTATTAGATTTACGGCAGTGACGCTACAGCTACAGAAGCCTTATTATGGGTGGCCCGAAATAAGAGGGGGGAATTAGATTAGGAAATCCGTAGATATAGCGCGGCAGGGGTTAAGACAGGACCGAAGTATCCGAAAAACCATGGGAACGGCCTTCACCATGAAGTGCACGGTGAAATCGGCTGTTGACAACGATTAAGTCGATGGTGCGATTTTTGATTTTGTTGGTATTCTGAGACTGTCTATGTCTTGTTCATATAATTATACCTGATGCTTGGCGCGCCCCGTACTTGGCACATTTTCATGGCTTAATTGTTTCTTCCAATGCTGCCTCACCCCTGTGCTTTAGTGCGCCTTTTCAAAGACGCTAGCTGTGTGCACTCCCCTTATTGCAGTGGTCACCGCGAGTATGTTGATATTTTAATCCTATCATCGTATCTTTATATCATTTGTGTATCTACTGTTGTTTATCTTACTATCTTCTTAGGCCGGCCGACGCATTTTCGTTTTGAGCGTTTTTGTTTTTATTCACGCAAAGAAACCAAGCTTGACATCCTGGCAGCAGCTCTTGTAAAAACTGATATCTAGCGGATAAGACATGGTGACCTTTAAGTGGTTTTTTCGTTAATTTGTTTTTCGTAAACTGAAAAAAAAAAGTCGGGTGGTGGTAGAGGGCTTCGTGCCCATTTTTGCTTCGTTTTTCGTCTAGATCCAGATAGCTGCTGATGTTTGAACACAATGAGATAAGAAAGATCTAGTTCAGACAAAATTTTGACCTCTCTTTTGCAAGATTAAGCCGATAGGCTAGTTGTCGCTCCATTGTCACTACGGGACGCAAAGAACAAGGACATTGAAAAGAGACCAAAGCTGATGCTCAGGGCTTGTCTAGGCTTTCTTCTCTGTGTCCTAGTAATCTGCCCTTTGTTGTACAAACTGATCCCCATATTTTGGTATAACCATACTCGCGTTAAAAATGGATTATGCGAGGTCAGGGCCTACTGTGTACGAAGATAATAACCATAATTCGTTCCAGTGACCTTTTTGTTTTGCCCCCGCCGCGGTGGCTCAGTGGTTAGGGCGCTAGGCTACTGATCCGGAGTTCCCGGGTCCGAGCCCCACCGCGGCGGCTGCGTTTTTATGGAGGCAAAACGCTAAGGCGCCCGTGTGCTGTGCGATGTCAGTGCACGTTAAAGATCCCCAGGTGGTCCAAATTATTCCGGAGCCCTCCACTACGGCACCTCTTTCTTCCTTTCTTCTTTCACTCCCTCCTTTATCCCTTCCCTTACGGCGCGGTTCAGGTGTCCAACGATATATGAGACAGATACTGCGCCATTTCCTTTCCCCAAAAATCTATTATTATTATTATTATTATTATTATTATTATTATTATTATTATTATTATTATTATTATTATTATTATTATTATTATTATTATTATTGACGAGAAATAAAATAATACTGATAGGAGAGCGATCGGATAACAATCCCATGGTCGACAAGCGAGCGAGTGCCCAGTTTTGTCGGATGTTTAGCCTTCACCTGACGCTCCCTCCCTTCCCCAACTTCTGATCCGGTCCCTATTTATGTTCACTGGTTCTCATACTCGCACTTTGCTTTATGTACATTTTGCCTGCTCGCTGGAACGGATATCGTGGTCGAGCTTGTTTGTCGCACTTGCCCCCAGGCCAAGATTTCGACTTGAAGCCTCTCACATTTCATTGATCCTTCAGAAAATATTGCTTCGGATTGTTCCTATTCCCGCGCCTGTGCGCAAACACCGGTCTTGTCCCAGCTATAGAGGCCACGCTAATGACGCCACGTGAACGCAGTTCCCCCGTCCCCACAAACTTATCGACCGCCCACAAGCGGGTAGTATTTCCGGTCGTCTGGCCCATCTCCAAATACCTAGAGACGTCTCCACCCAGAAACAAACTGTCTTTTCGGCAAAACATCTCGGCGTCCCGGGAAAGCCATCTCTACGTCTGAAAACGCCTGGGTATTCTAGCGTAGTCTAAACTCAGTGGAACGACTTTATCACTTTATTATCAATTTATTATCAATAAGTGGAGTCCTGGCAGCGGTGGCCGTATTCTGATAAACGTGAAATGCAAAAACGCTCGTGCCAAGTGCCCCTAAATCAATCCGGAGCCCTCCACTACGGCGTCCCTCATAGCTATGGATTGCTTCGGATGTTAAATCCCAAATGCCGCCACTGAATTTATGAACAGTTTACTGGCTATTTACGTCGATGAAACAATGCGTCTGCCATAATTAGCACTGTAGTCATTGAAACGAGGGTCGTAAAAAAACACAGGACGTTCCAAGTGATAGATAGCAAACTGCTATACAACTCTCGATGTTCTCATTTGGATCACATTTGCAGTGGGCGGCTGGTGAACGCTGTAGTTTTCGGTTACATTTGCGAAAGAGGACGCCGATCCCATGCATATGCCACAGAAAGTGTCCTCGTGTGTAGCTATATTGTAAAATCAAAACGCAAGAAGCGAAGCCGTAGTCGAGTGTCGCTCAGAGCGCGGCGGGCAGCCAGCAGCACTCGTTACGCCATGTGCCAGGAAAGCTCGCATTTGCTGAGAAACGCTGCTCCCAAGACGCTCATGCTTATAATGACGCCACATCTGTCGGGAGCTGCCGAGGGCGCGGTGGTTGTTGTAATAGGGGGGCTGTGCCACGTTGATCCACCCGTGAGAGAGCGGCACCGGAGCCATTTTTCAAGTGTCCCCTGGCTGTCCGCATACGTATACACTCCGCAAGTAGGGTGTTTTACAGGCTCTTGGCGCATAAAAAGAAAAAAAAAGAGTTCACATTTCTCACATCTACGTTTTGGCTATTCTTTATAGGCTTATTGCTAGATTTATTAACATACATTTTTCTAGATTTACCGTCTTTAACGAAACTTTCAGTGGACATATTGCGACGGAACCTGTTTTGCGACACCTATTTATTGTTTGCATAGCCTCCGATTTCGCGCTGACGGCGGTGGAATTGAAAATGAAGGAAATGTGAACACCCCGGTAAATCCGATCGATAGCTTCTCTCTGCATCTCTGCCTGACTGACTCTCTGTATCTGGTGTGACGCAGCAGTGCATTCGCATTGTGCGGATTGCTGGTACAAAATAATATATGCTCTCGTTTTCTAAAGAAACAAGTTAAGGGTGGAAAAAGTGTGTAGACCGGTGATGTCAAAAAAGAGATTGCAGCACTTTAGCGCATTTGCAAGAGTTGAAACGATGCGCTTGAGAGTATACAACTTTCATTCGTATGACTGTTTTTCTTTACACATAAACGGAGATTTTGTGTTGCAAAAGTCGGACTTAAGTTTGTTACAGGAATTAAAAAAAAACTTGGTCTTTAAGCAGCAGTGGATGTACTCTTGACTTAGATCTCTCTTCTTATCTTCATTGTTCGTTTCTTCCAAAGAATTCGTAATACTTATGTCGATAGAATGACACTGCTCCTGTCAAAGTGTTAGGCTTAGTCAAGCCTAATATAGTTAGCGCGTCAACTATGTGAGGCCCAACCGAGCTCACACTTAGCTAAGTTACATCGCAACAATACAGATATTTTAGAGTCGAAAAGAACTAGTTTCATCTGTTTATGAGTACGAATAAAATTTGATCCTCGTCTCGCGTAGTACGTCACAATGTAATAAAATGAATGAATGAATCAACAAATATGTGGTGCACGATTCACGGCGTCCACCATAGAGTTTCTTACTATTAACTAGAGGGAAAGCTGGCGGCGCTGCACCTCAGCCACCATGGGCGCTCAAAGCATCATGGGGCGATGAGCTACTTGGTGCGGGACAGTCGGTTTTTTTCAGGAGCATAAGAATGGCGTTACTGAGACGTCCTATTTCGTCCATGGCGTGCTTCGCGGAGACGACTTTGGCGAAAACGCAGTGCGCAAGCACCATAGTAGCGAAAACGCAACGACACACGACGCCAATAAAAAGGTTTTTGTTTTCCGGAAGGCCCTAAGAAAACCTCTTGATGTGTTTAAGCGACAACATTTTTTTGAAAACATATTTATTTTTAAAAGTGCGCCTGTTAAGCACGAAATATTGGCTATTGTGGTCTGCAATACTTGGCCAATAGGAGAGCAAGCCATCGCTTATTTTGGGCAAACTGTGCATTTACATGGTTTTCTGCTCGTTTGTTGCAATTTATAGACAGGATATTGAATGTCAGGACATTCTTGATTATAGAACAACGTTTGTTTTTTCATTATTTTTTGGCCCAATATTGTAGTTCTGCAGTCGGTAGCTCTCCGCCCCATGATCAGGTGGTCTCGAGGAAGCCCCATGCAAACTCCCATAGGCGGGGCGCCAGCTTTCCCTCTAGTTAATAGTAAGAAACTCTATGCTGTCCACTCTAGCCTTCCACGATGACGGCGAAAAAACCGCTTTTACCAAAAACCATCTTACATTCTATTGAGAAGCGAAGACAATCTTGGTTTGGTAAAGGCCTTTAACTTTGTTAGCTTGTCATTGTCGCGCACAGTCGCCGCACTGTTTGCTGTTGCTGAACGCGCAGCCGTGCCCGGTCTGCACCGAACACGCGAGCCCACGCAAACGCACGCTCACGGGCAAACCGGCGATGACATCACAGCAGCTGGTGCACCAGTTTTGGCTGCGGGAGGCGCTCTGGCCCCTCGAGCCGACGGTCTGGCCCGCTATATATAGCCACGCCGCATGGTCCGCCGCGCGGGGAGGCAAGAGTTCCGCTGCTTATAACTGGGCTGTTGCTGCCGCGGGCCGACGTCTTCGCCTTGGCTGCCGTCCTGGAGCTTTTCACGCCCGGCGCTGCGCGTTGGAGGTTGAGGGGAAGGAGTCGGCGCTACTGTGACGGCCGCAGCTGACAGCGCTGGCGCTAAAGCCAGCGGGTTCGACGCCAGCGCTCTCTCAAGCCGACTGGCCAACGAGTGTGGCTGGGGCGGACGTGTTCTGGATATCGCGGTTAGCGACGCTAGCGTGCACTCGCACACCCAACGGAGGCCCAACGGGGGCCCAACGGCAGCCCAACGGGGGCCCAACGGCGGCCCAACGGGGGCCCAACGGTGGCCCAACGGAGCCTCAACGGCGAGCTTCTTCCGCGGATCCCATACGTTAATGCGGGAGTCTTTGCTGAGTCGCGATGCCTGTGCGCGTCGTTAGTGTCGCTGACGTCATTGGTGTCCGAAGTTTCAGCGCTGGGGAGCCTGCAAATGGAAGAACTGGCCTTCAGTTTGGGTCCCCAGCCGTTGCGGTTGCATAGAAAATATCACCGCTCTATGTTCAGCAGCCGTAGTAAATTTTTCTCATTGCCAGCACGTGAATGAGTACCGCTGTGATTTAGTCACAGCCACGGCGTATTGTAGTAGACCGCGTGCCCCAAGCATTTGATGAAGATTAGAGGTCGGAAGCTATTCCGTCCGTTAGGTTCGTCGCCTGCTCTCTGCTTTGCGGTGGAGTGAATACTGAGAGCATCCTCGAACTGGCCGTCACAGAGAACATTGTCCCGCGGATACATCGGATGTGTCGGCCGCCATAGTGATGCTTTAGTGCGCTACAGGCGCGTATTTTAAGAAAACGAAACACCCCGGTTTTGTTACAGGTTGATACTTATTCCGGAATAACGTATTCCAGATTGATATGTATCAGCCTTCGCGGTTGATACGTGTATGAGCGGCCTTCTTTCGTTCCTGTTTCGCGCAACGTACGATTTATGCCGCCGCAGAAGAGCTCATATAATCAAGCTCATATTAGGCTCATCTGATATTTGCCCTGTTTAAAAAGTAGAGAATTACGCCACTCATCCTCTTCTATCCCCAGTGCAGGAAGTCAGAACTTCTGACGTAGTGCGGTTTTAATGAAAGTCAAATGGTGCCTTCCATGTGAAATCTGGTGATGGCAAAGTGTTGCCATCTCAACACTTTGGTCGCCTTTCACTACCACAGCACAGTTGGGCTCCATGTGACAGCAGCTTAGTGTCGCTGACGTCATTGGTGTCCGAAGTTTCAGCGCTGGGGAGTCTGCAAATGGAAGAACTGGCGGCTTTCAGTTTGGGTCGCCAGCCGTTGCGGTTGCATAGAAAATATCAACAATTCCATTTCAATTCATTCCATTCGATCCTCTTCAACATTTGTTATAGACTCGGGCGGCAACCCTGCGGTGCGTGGCCTACAGGGGTTCGAGCATATGCACATCGTATGCGGGAGGTGCAGGTTCGATCCCCAGTGCTTTCCCCTTGCCTTGTTCTCTGCTGTTCTGAGGTGAAATACTCAGTAAATGGGTCTTTGATCCCACCTCGTGCGATGGCGCTCTTTACCCCAGCTACCCTTGTGCCATCAACTTTCATCATCATCTTCTTCTTCTTCATCATCATCATCGTCGTCGTCATTCACGTGAGCGATGAGACATACTCCCGCTGCATCGCTAGTGTCTGCCATTCGATTCGGCGAGCGATGAGGATTAAACAGAAGCACAGAAAAAGAACTACAGTCGAACCTCGTTATAACGAAACGGTTTATAACGAATTAATGGATATAACGAAGGAATGCCGGTTACCCTTGTAAGATCGCTCTGCATGGGCTGTAAGGAAGCTACGACTATAACGAAGTAATCGCCGGGCTCCTTCAACTTCGTTGTAATGAGATTCAACTGTACTGTAATACACGCGGTCTTCGAGATTGTGCTGGATGGAGTGAGGAAGTGTCTAGCCCACGACGTCGCTCATAAGATCCACCAGGGCCACTAATTTGCTGGAATGAACTGGAGCCAATTAATTTTTAATATTACATCTAGAAAAACAGCGTCAAGAACGGGGAAAAGGACGCGGTAAAATATAAACGACAGCTCTGTATCCTCCGTTTTTTTTTTGTGTGTGTGGTTGTGTGGGTGGCCGTTTTCCGCAATGTTTTCCCATCCGTACTAATTAACTGGGTGGCCTTACCATGCTGTTCTATTTTTACAACTTCTCTCGACTTAATCCAAACGTGAGTTAGGCTTTACTTCCTCGCTGGGAGCGAAATTAAGTCAGTTGATTCAGAAAGTTGTTTTTTTGTCGAAAGAATACATGCTATAATAAAGAGAACCGATACACGTCGATGTGCCTTTGAAGGGTTTAACGCATCGCGAGTGTTCGAAAGGGCACTCACTTCACACGCCGCTTTCTTTGCGCGTGGGCCTCGCTTCCGCTGCTTTAGAGAGAGAAAACTTTTATTTCTTTCCAAGAGGTTCGCGGGGATGAAGACTTCCTGGTCGTCTTGCTTGGGTGCTGGCGACTTGAGTCTTCAAGCAAGAGTGGGCCCTCAGTCCAGGGCTCCACTGAGTTGTGCCGCTTCAGTTGCGTGCTTTACCAAGGCCCTCTGGACCTCAAGCTCGCTGCTGAAGAGACAGCTCTCCCATTGCTCCGCACTCGGTGTTTGTTGATTGTGGAATGCTATGTTTCTCTTGCATTCCCAGGTGATGTGATAGAGTGTGGGCGTACTGCCGCACCAGGGGCAGTCTGGTCTGAATTGCGTTGGTGATATCTTGTTGTATGTGTGTAGGTTAGGGAAGGTGTTCGTCTGTAGCCTACGCCATCCTACAGCCTCTTCCCTATTTAGTGCTTTGTGTGGTGATGGATATCTCTTTCTGATTCCCCTATATAGTTGTAGGGTCTCTGTGTAGCCCCCCTCGCATATGAGTAGCCGTGACTCCGAGACGATCGATAAGCCTGCTCGGTAAGTGAGCCCTCGAGCTAGACTGTCCGCCCTTTCGTTTCCTGCTACGCCTGCGTGGGCTGGCACCCAGATTATATGTTGTATGGGTATTCTTTCAGCTGAGGCTGCCGCCTCGCTGATTATTCTGAGGGCAGTGCCGCTGATATTGCCCTTCGTATAGTTTCTGCATGTTTCTTTCGAGTCCGTTAGGATATTTAGGGAGCGACCTTTTCTGTAGCCTTCGGCTATCGCTAGCGCGACGGCAATTTCTTCGGCCTCTGCTATCCCTGACACCCCTACTGAAGCGCAGGTGATAGTTTCCCCTGTACCGTTGACCACCGCTACCGCGGCTGTGCGTTTCTCTGCTCTTGCGTACATAGAAGCGTCGGTGTATAGTGTGCTTTCGGATTGGCCTAGCCTTCTGTTTATCTGTTCGGCCCTGGCTCTCCGCCTTTCTTCGTGTAGGTTAGGATCCATATTTTTAGGTAAGGGTCCCACGTTGAAAGTTCTTCTGAGGTCGTCTGGAACTTCTGTGTATCTGTCAGCCAGACCACTTGCGTTCCGACCTAGCCTTTTTAGGAGCGCCCTTCCTGTGGGGGAGCCCCTGAGCCTCGTCAATTGCGCACCCATTTGAGCCTCTGCTAGCTCGTCAAAGGTGTTGCTGACTCCGAGCTGGAGTAATTTTTCATTTGACGTGTTCCTGGGTAGGTGCAGAGCGATCTTGTAGGCCTTCCTTAGTATACAGTCGGCTTGCTCTCTTTCCGCTTTTGTTGTTGCGTGGTAGGGCAGCGAGTATGTGACCCTGCTGACGATTAGGCTGTTTACGAGTCTTAGGGTGTCGTCTTCCTTCATTCCGTATCTTCTTTGGGATACTCGGCTGATCATTCTTCCTACTTGTTCCGTGGCTTTCCTGAGCAGGGTGATGGTGTGGCTGCATTTGCGGCTACTCTGTAGCCACATGCCCAGAATGCGGATATGTTTTTCTCCGGGATCGGTTGTCCCTCGAGGACGACGTCCAGCGGGGCTTGGGTAGGGTGTCTCCCTATTCTGATGAGCTCCGATTTTTCGGTCGAGCATTTCAGGCCCCTCTCCTTCACGTAGTCTTCTACGCAGGTGGCGGCTTCCTGTAGTCGGTCTTGTTTTTCTCCTAGCGATCCTTGGGTGATCCACACGGTTATGTCGTCGGCGTACATGGCGTGTTTGATACCCGGGATCTCTTTGAGCTTTCTTGCCAGTCTTAGCATTGACATGTTGAAGAGCACCGGCGATATGACTGAGCCTTGGGGTGTTCCTTTGCAGGGTGTGGCGAAGACGTCACTTCGCAGCTCGGCTAGCCCTACGGTCGCTGTTCGGTTGCTTAGGAAGGCCCTGATGTAGTTATGGGCTCTCCTTCCGCAGTTCGTGTCGTTTATGCCTTCCATGATGGCGGCGTGGCTTACGTTGTCAAAGGCTCCTTTGATGTCGAGGGCCATGACAACGTTTTCTCCGCTTCTCGGCATTTTTTCAAGTATTTCCTCCTTTAGCTGGAGGAGTACGTCTTGCGTGGACAGGTGGGCTCGAAACCCGTACATGCTATCAGGGTAGAGTTGGTTTCTCTCCAGGTGTGACTGAATTCTCTTCGTTATTATTCGTTCGTACATCTTGCCTAGGCACGATGTGAGGGATATCGGCCTGAGGTTTTCCACTTGTAGTTTTTTACCGGGCTTCGGAATCATCACCACGACCGCGTGTTTCCATTCGGCGGGTACTGTTCCTTCCTGCCATAGTTTATTGAGGTACGCGGTGAGCTGGTCAATAGCTCCGTCGCTTAAGTTTCTGATCAGTGAATTGCGGATTCTGTCTGCTCCTGCTGCCGTGTTTCTTGTTGCCGACCTGATCGCATCGACCACCTCTTCCCTGGTTATGGGCCTGTCCATGACGGGGTTCTCTTCGCCTTGATATTCCTCTTTGTAACACTCGACCTGGTCGTTGCCGTAGCATTTGACCCGGACCTCCTCCAGTAGTTGTTTATCTGTACCGGTGTATTGGTGCACCAGCCTTCGTATTGCTTTGCCGCTCTCCGACTTGTTTTTGCTTGGGTCCATGAGGGACTTGAGGATCTGCCACGTTCTGGCCGTGCTCAGGGTGCCGTTCAGCGCGTTGCTAAACTGCTGCCATCCTTGTCTGGCCAGCTGCGTCGCGTACTCCTCCGCCTGCTTGGTGATTTCAGCTATCTTGGTCTTGAGCTTCCTGTTCAGCTTTTGTCTTTTCCACCGTGCGGTGAGTCCGCGTCTCGCCTCCCATAGCTTGAGGAGTCGCTTATCCACCTCCGGGGCGTGTTCGGTTCGGTCCACTTCTTTGGTGTAGAGTTCCTGGACCTCCTTGAGCTGTTGGCTCCACTCCCCCACAGATACAATGTCGCCTCCTTGCATCTGTCTACAGTGGGCCCTGAAGGCGTCCCAGTCGACGAGACGGGTCTTGCCTATTTTTCGTTTTGTGTCTTCGGCTGTGATGCTGGTTTTCAGTATATAGTGGTCGCTTCCTAGGTTTTCGAGTAGGTTTTCCCACTCGACCTGTCTGGCGCCCCTCACAAAAGTCAGGTCGGGGCAAGTGTCTGGGCTGACGCTGTTACCCTGTCTGGTTGGTTGGGTTTCGTCAGTTAGGAGATCGCAATCCGTTTGCTCTGCAGCGTCGCTGATTGTTCTTCCTTTTTTATCGTCTTTGCTGTAACCCCATTTTGGGTGCTTGGCGTTGAAATCGCCTGCTATTATTAGGGTGTTGTTGCCCGCTAGTTTTCTAGCCTCTGTAAAAAGCCTGCTAAAGTCCCCATCCTTCTGCTTAGGCGGGCTTTAATTGAAGCCCCGGTGCTGAAAGGCGCGCAGCGCGCCCGAATAGAGGGTTGTTGTGCTCTTGTCTTCTTCATCTGCTGTTTCGTTTTCTTGTGTTTGTATAACATGAATCTAATCTTGCAATCGCGGGCAACAGAGAAACACATGCACATTCAAATGAACAAACAAGCAAGTGAACCAGAAATAAGCGAACACTATAGAGACAACGAAGTTTGAAAGGCTAGATCGCTCGGTTTCACGGCATCCTCCCTTGCATGCTGACTTCGGAGAACTCTGTGCTTAACCTAACGTAAAACAATGCCCTCTCGCTTCGAAACGGAGAAAGGAGGAGGAGGGGGGGGGGGGAGAAATCAAAACAAAGCTTGTTTCCGTCTGTGCCCGCCGCTCTCATTCGAAGCGCGTTGGCCCCCCACCGCGACACACGGTCGTCTGCACAAAAGAGAGACCCCAGCAGCCGGCTGTCTAGCGCACGACGGAAGACGCGCCGGGAAGTCGCGACGACATTTGAATTCGTCCTCGGCTTTTTCACGCGAATCGGAGCTAAATCGGGACGCGGTACGAGCGGACGCCGTGCCATTGCGTGGTGTTGGGTGTAAAAACAGGGCTTGCTGCGGGGCACGCGATGAGACGGGAACGCCGGGCGCGTGTGGAGAGATTGCGAATGCCGATTGCGAACGCGAGCTAAACTATTCACTTGCGTGCTGGAAACAGGAAGGAGTTTGCCAGACACTGCATGGAGGAAGGAAGCGGCTGTGGTGTTGGCGAGTGTGTGTGCGTGTGAGGCACTCTGCGGTAGGGACAGAAACGGCGGTGCTTTGTCAGTTGGCACGTGCAGTACGTAGTAAGCAGTAGCATCTCTGTGTATTTACATATAAGGCAAAAAGAGGAACAGCAGGAGACCGTCGGGTGGAAAATTAGAGCTCCAGGTTCTATATCCGTAGTTGTGTTACTTTTAAGTTTATACTTGCAGCATTTCTTCTCATCATCGTCCCTTCGTCTATGTGGTGATAAGGACATTTTTGTCTGTACTATGGACAGAATAAGCAATAAACTGCGCAATAAAAAATGCTAAGAGTTGAACGTTTTGGGGAGCGAAAAGTGCGATGATGAACTCACCGCACGGTCTGTTGTAACAAGGATGGTCCCTGGATGGCTGTATAAGCGGGAACTCGGCTATTTGCTGTTCAACCCTGTTCAGTCAGAAACTTTTTTTTTCTGCTCCGTAATTTTTGCATTGCTCCGCCTATGCTTTATTTCAAAATGACAGAGCGAAAATACAAGCGATATGATTTTCCTTTTGTTCTAGTGAATGGTAGAGAACCTGAATCGCATTCAAGTAGACCCCGTTATGAAAGGCTAAAAACAGACAGCGCATGCGCGGGCTGCTAACGAAGACGTAGCCAGCCCTCGTCGCGCAAGCCGTGACGACTGCTAACTCGCCGAGCTTCCGAGTCACCTGCCCCCGGGGACCGCGCGTCTCGCCTTAGTGCGTGCGAGACAATGGCCGCCGCCCCGGCGTCACCGGTTGCGTTCGTTTTTGCTTCCCCACGGGCGCTCGTGACGCTCATCGGCGCCGACAAGCAGCCCCGTCTTGTGGGACCGCGTTTGCGGCCGGCAATAAACGGCGGGACGAGGGAGGTGGGGAGTGACGCGCCCGACCGCAGCGCGCTAATGATTCAAACTATACTCTGTCCGACTAGAAGCGTGCAGTGATGAGTAGGCCATAGATTCTGTTGGACGGGCAGTTGGGGCAGTTGGTATGGTGCCACGGTATTTCTGCAGTGTGATGAGCAAGAACTCAAGCAGAAGGCGAGAGATGGCAAATCGCAGAAGGCGAGAGATGGGAAAGCGAAGCTTTTGATGTGTCCCGCTTGTCAGAACTGATATGCAGGCCTCCTTCATGTTTTCCATCAAGATCTCGAGTTGATAGTGCAGTGCAGTGTGGATATCTTGTCTTCCGCTTGTGTCCTGTCTCGGTGCGCGAGAGAATACTGTGCGGCTAGAACTTCCATCGGCTAAACTGAGTGGGTAGAGGGGGGGGGGGGGGGGATTCAAAAATTGGATCGCATGTCCATTTCGTTTCTTTGTCCTCGTCTTTTCGCGCTGGAAATCCGGCCAAATATATACCAGCTAATCTGCAGGAATGTTCTGGCACAAAGTCACTCCTGATATCGAACAAGGTCTGTTCACAGCAGCTGTGGGGTCGTCGAGCAATCGCCGAAGATACGATCGATGGGTTCGTCAAGCGCCTGAACGCAACCTGCGCGGTGCGTGCTCAAGAAGCACCGGATGTCATGGACGGACACGCGAACCCAGAGCCTGTCAAGTGGTTTTGTCTACGGTTCTGAAGAGTTAACCATGCGGACGGCGGAACGCAAAAATTAAAAATAAAGTCGAAAATACACGATATGCCAAGGCATTTGGGCAACTGCGTAAAGAATGCGCAAACTAGCCTTTCAACAAATCTAAAACTGAGCACAAGGCAGCGGAATTACATAACTTGATTCGATAAGCAATATCATTGACTGCGGGCTATATATATCCACAACTGCTTATCGCTGCAAAAGAGCGTCACGGTTAATTGGCCGCCGCACTGGCTATCATATCGTTTACTCTCGCTTTTGATCATCAGCCTATCAGGTGGCCGGCAATAATCTCGTCCAAACCGCACTGACGCGTCGAAATCTTATGACTTCTGCCCCTTAAATAGCTGGTTTGGTTTGGTTTGGTTTTTTGGGATAAGGAAGTGGAGCAGTATCTGTCTCATATATCGTTGGACACCTGAACCGCGCCGTAAGGGAAGGGATAAAGGAGGGAGTGAAAGAAGAAAGGAAGCCGTAGTAGACGGCTTCGGAATAATTTCGACCACCTGGGGATCTTTAACGTGCACTGACATCGCACAGCACACGGGCGCTTTAGCGTTTTTCCTCCATAAAAACGCAACCGCCGCGGTCGGGTTCGAACCCGGGAACTCCGGATCATAGCTGATGGCAGGCTCAGTTTTCACAGCATTGCACAGTTTTAGAGAGCCGAATCGTAGCTGCTGCCTCGGGAGGCGCCAGAGTCGAGGGACTCCTCGCATGTTGTCAGTCTCGCTCGTCGCAGCATAAGGAGACAGAGGCGCTACCACGCCCGCGGCGAAGCGCAGCGTGAGACGGTGTCGAGTGTTCTCCAGACTTGATCGCGCTGACGGGCTCCTGACGCAAGGATGACGGGACGAGCTCCGCCGGCGCGATCAGTGTCAGACACCTGCAGCGGAGCGCCTCACCTCTTGAGAGATGGCGAATGTGACGCCGGTTGCATGCCGTCGAATCGTGCTTCGTTGCTGCTCTTCGCAGCTCTTCGTTTCAACGGTTTGAACAAAAGTAGCAACTTGGCGCATTAGCAAAGTAACTCAGCATGTCAGCGAATTTTGCATGGGGGCTAAAACATCTGCTTTTCAATAAAATGGTTTCCAATACGTCTTGCTTGGAAATGCAAATGTTATCCAGGTGAACACTGGAGTGGCCATTTTGAGGTGTGTGCGCCTTTCGCGCCCAGCTGGCCAACGGATTGGTGTGACAAATGCAGCCGTCAAAGTTGGTGCTCACAAGTGGTGTGAAGGAAATGTTGGAGGGCAGTGAAGGTATAGCTTTTATTTCCTTCGATCGTGTGTGGGAGCTCTTTTTTTTTCTGGTATCATCCAGAAGGCTATTTGAATTTCCTCTTGATCTTACTCGGGATATAGGTGCTAGCTGTGTTTGAATATAAGGCACGTTTCATCACTGCCTCTGAAGAGGTGGCAACCGTGAATTGGACCGCTCAAGTTTTTACCTCGAAACCTGCCTTTCCTGCGGGCAGCCACCGTATAAGAGGACCACGCAAAAAGGAGTACTGGGTTACTTTTTTTTTTCTTTCTCCTCTCACCCTCTCCAGTGCTATTTGCACGTCCTCCGTCTCTTTTGTTGGGGGATGGGGGGGGGGGGGGGGGAAAGCTTTGTAAACAGAGATCATACCCTGCCGAGCCTGCGGCGTTTACTTTCCACCCGCCATGGTCTGGCCAGATTTAGCATGTTGTGCGGGGTCTGCCTACGCATGCATCTGTCGTGTTCAGCCTCTGGTACAATCTCCCGTTGCTGCAACAATGCCGTGCGATGTTACGAGGTGCATCTGCTCGTTCTCTCTCGACGGCAAGCGCTTGCGATGTATTTAGGCAGCAAGGGCGGGAACATTTAGTAGATTTGTCTATCCTGAAAGGGAAATGATCAGGTGTGGAAAGAATTACCGGATCCTCGAGCTGTGTTTACGTATGCGGTGTCTCTCTCTTCACTCGTTAGGCCGTCCGGCTTCTCAGATGCAAATCATGATCCTATAGCACATCACTACAAACATGCAAGGCACTTTTCATCCCAGTAAGCCGGCTAGATTCGGTTTTGTTGGGATCAGTTAAAACCTCTGATAGACTCGCTTGATTAGGCCCGCGTCGAGATTCATGACTGACTGGCACGTGTATACTGAACATAGAAAGTCTGGTTAACTCACTAAGCTCTTTCGCACGTATTTCCTCTCTCATAGCCATTTTCAGCCTAACCAACTTTTCTCTGGCGCATCCGAAGCTAGCGATTCTCGTCTAACCGGTGTTACGTTTCGCCTACAACGCGCGGTATAGCCGGCGCGGATGCAACGGACGCCGCGGCTTCGTTCATCGCGGCCGCAACGCCTTCCCGCCAAGCGCGTCCAGGCAGGTTTCAGTGCCACGTGTCGTCGTGCGTGCGTGTGTGTGTGTGTGTGTGCATGTTTTGCCCACGCTTGTCAAAGCGCGGCAGCCGGGGAGAGGATCTCCCCAACTGGGAGGCGAGGAGGTCTGACCGGCGCCGGCCTGGCGGACGCGCCCGTCACGCCTGAACATGTTCAAGCGTCGCCGTATCGGATGACTCTTCCCAAGCCGTTCCCTCTTGCCCTCGACTCCGAAGGTATAAAACGCCGCTGCCCCAGACGCCGAGAGAGACTTCGATTTCGCCCTTCGAGTAACGTGGTCGCCCTGACCGGCTGCTCTTTTGAGTTGCCAGAATAAACAAGTTGTTCTGTTGCCAGTCGACTCATCCTTTGCCGGCACCTTCGGATGTTTCCAGCTTTGCCCCAGGCCGCCAGGCCAACGCTACCCTTGGGGCTTGCAACCCTTTTGCAACAACTGGTTGCCAGCGGTGGGATCCCGACAACGGAGGCCAGCAGCGAAGATATGCGGTCAACTGTATGCTGAGCAGCACAACGACCATCCGGGAGCAGTGCAACGAGCCCTGTGTGATGACTGGTTGCCTGCAGCGGAACGACTGCGCTGAATTCGTGGCTGCGAGGTTTGGTGAGTGCGGGACTTTCTTCTTCTGAGTTTTGCCAGGCTTTTGTTAGTGTCAGAAACGGAGCTGGTAATTGTGTTGTCGTTGCTGCCGGGTTAGTTTGCGGCAAGACAATAGTAGGCAGTAGAGAAAGCAGCATTCGGAGCAGCCATGGATTTGAAGTCGTTGCGCAAACCGAAATTGCTGGAGCTTGCAAGAGAGTTGGGTCTGGATGTCTCAGACAAACTCAGAAAACCAGAACTGCTAAGGGCTATTCTTGAGTTGGAGGCTGAGGATGACGAGCTGTCGGAATGCCTTGAGACCATTGAGGAGAGGGAACAAAAAGAAAAAGAGAAAAACGAGCGCGAACGTAAAGAGCAAAAAGAGAAAGACGAGCGCGAACGTAAAGAACAAAAAGAGAAAGAAGAGCGCGACCACGCTTTAGAAATGAAGCGTCTCGAGGTAGAGATGGAACGCGCTCGTAATGGAAGTCAGGCACACGGTGCAGGAGAACGGGTATCGTTCAAAATGACTGACCTGATGCGGCCGTTTAAGCTTGGAGAGGACATTGGTTTGTTCCTGGTTAACTTTGAGCGAACGTGCGAGAAGCAGGGGTTCTCTCGGGAAACGTGGCCACAGCGCTTGCTCACTTTGTTACCCGGCGAGGCGGCCGACGTAG
Source organism: Amblyomma americanum (assembly GCF_052857255.1). Classification (NCBI taxonomy): domain Eukaryota; kingdom Metazoa; phylum Arthropoda; class Arachnida; order Ixodida; family Ixodidae; genus Amblyomma; species Amblyomma americanum. The sequence goes on from NC_135502.1 coordinate 50,261,338, forward strand.
TCGCTCGCTTGAAGAGAGAGGAGGCAGAGGATTTCGACCAAGTGAAATCGAGTCTGCTAAAAAAGTACAGGCTGTCAGCGGAGGCGTTCCGTCGGAAGTTTCGGGAAAATGAAAAAGGCAGAAATGAGTCATATACAGAGTTTGCCTACAGGCTTATGTCAAACATGCAGGAGTGGCTCAAAGAAGAGAAAGCGTTTGGTGACCACGAGAAAATTCTGCAGTGTTTCGGGCTGGAACAGTTTTATAGTCGGTTACCTGAGAACGTGCGGTATTGGGTCTTGGATAGGCCAGACGTTAGTACAGTGGCTAAAGCCGCCGAGCTAGCCGAGGAGTTTGTGACGCGTCGGGCTCGCGGAGCTAAGGACGGTCAAAAGGGTGAATTTGGCTCCAAGTCTGAGAGGCCGAAGTTCACACCCATGAGAGCAAGGGGGGACACGCGTAGTGCGGATGCGAGTGAAAGCAGTCCGACCGAACGTAAGGAGACGGCGGCAGCCGAAGCCGAACGCAGAAAGCGGTTCGAGGCGAGGCAAGCGCGCGTGTGTTATACGTGCCAGAAGCCGGGTCACTTTTCGGCGCAGTGTCCAGAAACAAAAACAAAAGTCGTGTTTTTGTCATTATGTAGCACTGACGAGAACATGAAGCTTCTCGAGCCTTACATGCGAGACTTCCTCGTGAACGGCAAAGAGTGCCGAGTGCTTCGTGATTCCGCAGCTACAATGGATGTAGTTCACCCCTCTTACGTAGAACCCGATATGTTCACGGGCGAGTGCGCATGGATCAAGCAAGCCGTGGAAGCTCACAGCGTGTGTCTGCCCGTAGCAAAAGTGGTTATTGAAGGACCTTTCGGAGCAATTGAGACGGAGGCCGCAGTGTCATCTATGCTGCCCCCCCAGTACCCGTACCTATTTTCGAACAGGTCCGATCACCTCCTGCGCGAGAAGGGGCTTTTGTTTGGTGAGGCTAGCGTTCAGGCCTTAACCAGATCGAGAGTTCGGGAGCTCGCTGCAAAGGCGGTAGTTGCGGGGCCGACGTTGTCGAGCAATGAGAAAGGGTCGGAGGCGCAGCAAGCTGATATTCAGAGCACGTCCGAACTGAATAAAATTGAGCCTGTAGCGCTGAAGGTACCAAGTACTGAAGAGGAAACGCCCGACACGGGAAAGTTAGAAGAGCTATCTGCAGATTTGCTCATCGCGCCTACGTCCGATGGACTTAATAGGTTGCTAAAAGTCAGCCGGTCGGCTTTGATAGCCGAGCAAAAAAAGGATGGCAGCCTAGAAAACATGCGCTGCAATGTCAAGGAAGGTATCGCCAAGAAAAATGTTCGTTTTGTGGAAAGAGGTGGGGTCTTGTACCGGAAGTATCTAGACCGCAGGGGAGTCGAATTCGATCAGCTGATCGTGCCTCAGTGCTACCGTCAGGATCTGTTGCGCTTGTCGCATGGCGGTTCGTGGTCCGGACACCTAGGAGTTAAGAAGACTAAGGACCGTCTCTTGCAAGAGTACTATTGGCCAGGGTGTTTTCGTGACGTAGAAACCTTTGTGAGGACATGTGACACCTGTCAGCGGGTTGGCAAACCAGGGGACAAATCGAGGGCGCCGTTGAAGTTGGTGCCTATCATTACGGAGCCTTTTAGACGGCTCGTTATTGATACAGTGGGACCTCTGCCGGTAACAGCCACGGGGTACAGACACATTTTGACTGTGATCTGCCCAGCGACAAAGTTCCCTGAAGCAGTGCCGCTTAAAGAACTCAGCTCAGTTGAGATAGTCAATGCACTACTGTCCATATTTGCGCGAGTTGGTTTTCCTGCGGAAATCCAGTCAGATCAGGGCACAGTGTTTACTAGCGCTTTGACGACAGCCTTTCTCGAAAGGTGTGGGGTAAAGCTGTTACACAGCTCAGTGTACCACCCACAGTCGAATTCCGTTGAGAAGCTCCACTCCGTCATGAAGCGCGTGTTGAGAGCATTGTGTTTTGAGCAACAAAGTGATTGGGAGCTGTGTCTGCCTGGGGTGATGTTTGCATTAAGGACCGCGCCGCATGCGGCTACGGGGTTTTCGCCAGCTGAGCTGGTGTACGGTCGCTCGCTGCGGTCTCCGCTTCGCATGCTTCGAGACTCGTGGGAAGGCAGGGGCGACGACCCAGTCGTGGTCGAGTACGTGCTTAGTCTCCTCGAACGCTTAAGAAGGGCACAGGAGTTGTCAGGTGAAGCAATGGCAAAGGCCCAGCAGAGGGCCAAGGTTTATTATGATCGGACAGCCAGGGCCCGTCGTTTTGAGGTGGGCGATGAGGTAATGGTATTGCGCACATCGCTAAAAAACAAACTCGACGTGCAGTGGGAGGGCCCAGCACGGATTGTTCAAAAACTGTCGGATGTTAACTACGTGGTGAGTCTGCCAGGAAAGCGGAAAGCACAGCAAGTTTACCACTGTAATCTGCTCAAACCCTATAGACAACGGGAAGCAGTGGTGTGTATGATGGTAAACGTTCCCGAAGAGCTTCCGGTCGAGCTTCCGGGACTAGGCTCAGTGACGAACAGGGAAGACACTGATCAGGTCATTAGTGACTTAATCATTAAAGCACCGCTGTCAGCTGAGCAGAGAACCGAACTACACCAACTCTTACAAGAGTTTCAAGGTCAGTTCTCCGAGAGGCCTGGTAGGACTTCTGTCCTTACTCATGATATAGAACTTACCTCGCCAGAGCCAGTACGATCCAAGGCGTACCGGGTGTCACCCCGCCAGCGCGATATTATGGAGGCTGAGGTAAAGAAAATGCTACAGCTCGGTGTTATTGAGGCGGGTGAGAGTGATTATACCTCCCCTTTGATTTTAGTTGAGGTACCGGGCAAGGAACCTCGTCCTTGCATCGACTACCGCAGGCTTAATTCCATTACTAAGGATCAAATTTATCCGATCCCTAACATCGAGGAGCGCCTTGAGAAAGTTAGTAGCGCTCAGTTTATTTCCACCCTAGATCTTGTCAGGGGTTATTGGCAGGTTCCACTTACAGAAGAGGCTAGTAGGTATGCGGCGTTCATTTCACCAATGGGAACATTCCGTCCTAAAGTTTTGAGTTTTGGTTTGAAGAACGCGCCATACTGCTTTTCAAGCCTCATGGACAAAGTGTTGCGGGGACAGGAAGAATTCGCTTTACCGTATTTAGACGACGTAGCGATATTCTCCGCCTCCTGGTCTGAGCATATGGCACACTTGCGGGCAGTGCTAACCCGCCTGCGCGAAGCGGGCTTGACAGTCAAGGCTCCCAAGTGCCAATTAGCACAGGCCGAGGTTGTCTACCTCGGTCACGTGATTGGACAGGGTCGTCGCCGGCCCTCTGAAATAAAGGTGGCCGCTGTGCGAGACTTCCCGCAACCGCGCACGAAGACCGATATTCGGTCGTTCTTAGGTGTCGCCGGCTACTATCAGAGGTACATCCCCAGGTACTCCGATATCGCGGCTCCCCTGACGGATGCTCTAAGAAAAACAGAGCCCCAAACAGTCGTCTGGAGCGAGACCAAGGAAAGAGCTTTCAGCGCCCTAAAGAGCGCCCTAACAAGCCAGCCTGTGCTACGATCGCCAGACTATACCAAAGGGTTCGTTGTTCAGTGCGATGCTAGTGAGCGAGGCATGGGCGTTGTACTGTGCCAAAGGGACAATGGAGAAGTGGAACACCCCGTCCTGTATGCTAGTCGTAAGCTGACCTGTCGTGAGCAGGCGTACAGCGCCACCGAGAAAGAGTGTGCGTGTCTCGTGTGGGCCGTTCAGAAATTGTCATGCTACCTAGCCGGCTCGAGGTTTATCATTGAGACGGATCACTGCCCTCTGCAATGGCTGCAGAACATCTCTCCCAAAAATGGCCGCCTCCTGCGCTGGAGCCTCGCTTTGCAACAATATTCCTTTGAGGTGCGTTACAAAAAGGGGAGTCTCAACGGTAACGCCGATGGCTTAAGTCGAAGCCCCTAACGTAGGAATCCGCCTCAAAGTTGTTGGTTACTGATGTTTTCTTCCTGAGGCAGGATTTTTAACATATTGCTTTTGTTTAGTGCTTCAAAGTGATTATGTGCTTTCTAGTGCAATTTTCCAATTTGTGGACGCGTTCTGAGTGCTGCTTGACTACTGTAAGGAACTAGGCAGTAGTATAAAAGGGGAAAGAGCCTGGCAGAGCTTAGTGAGGGTTGTCTCGTGCTTGCTGACTGAGCGGTTGCGTTTCGGCGTAGTTCTAACGCTTGCTGGGAACGAGCACAAAAATGGCAACTCTCCCGAAGTGACTTTGCAGTGTCCTATGTGATCCTGAACTCGAGAACGAGGCCTTCTCTGTGCGCTGCGCTCAAGCAACGTCGAGGGACGACCGGTTTCGTTTACGAGCATCATCGAGCGACATCCCTCTGGACAGCGGATGCAGTCCCCTGACCATCGGGATCTCCTTCTCCCGGCGGGGCGGTCTGTTACGTTTCGCCTACAACGCGCGGTATAGCCGGCGCGGATGCAACGGACGCCGCGGCTTCGTTCATCGCGGCCGCAACGCCTTCCCGCCAAGCGCGTCCAGGCAGGTTTCAGTGCCACGTGTCGTCGTGCGTGCGTGTGTGTGTGTGTGTGTGCATGTTTTGCCCACGCTTGTCAAAGCGCGGCAGCCGGGGAGAGGATCTCCCCAACTGGGAGGCGAGGAGGTCTGACCGGCGCCGGCCTGGCGGACGCGCCCGTCACGCCTGAACATGTTCAAGCGTCGCCGTATCGGATGACTCTTCCCAAGCCGTTCCCTCTTGCCCTCGACTCCGAAGGTATAAAACGCCGCTGCCCCAGACGCCGAGAGAGACTTCGATTTCGCCCTTCGAGTAACGTGGTCGCCCTGACCGGCTGCTCTTTTGCGATGCCAGAATAAACAAGTTGTTCTGTTGCCAGTCGACTCATCCTTTGCCGGCACCTTCGGATGTTTCCAGCTTTGCCCCAGGCCGCCAGGCCAACGCTACCCTTGGGGCTTGCAACCCAAATGCAACACCGGCATCCCTGTGTTTATTTTCATCGACCTCTCTTCATATTTAAACGAACGCTGGTACCTTGGCACGTGGGAAGGACACGCTAACGGAAGCCGCTAGAGAGATATGCATATATGGTTAACCTGACTACAGATGTAGATTACTTCTCCTGATTAGTGAGTGATGAGGAACTAGCAACAACCCTCATGCTCGACGGTGACCTTAACCGCACGCAATTCTACGCCGGTACGGGACCGTGCCACGGCCGTCGGGCGGTATGCTCTGGAGTCGCGAGACGCGCAGCGCCCGCATGCGAACCGGATGCCCGTGAGTTCAACACGTTCGACCTGCTGCAGCGTCCAGGCCAAGCTCGGCTCGGCGCGTGATCTATTCCTGGAGCGCCTTCTTTCCTTCTTTCTTTGTCCAGCCGGACTAGTTTACATTCGCTCTTGCTGCTAGCTTCGCTGCGCGGTGGCAAAGGGGCAGAAGCTCATTGACATGTTCCTATGCTCCCGGGACTATTTTTGTACCGTAGAACGGTGCTAGCTTGCATAATGGGGTGCCCTGGCATACAGTTACCGTATTATCGCTGCCGAGGATTCTACAGTTGTTGATTGCAAAGACAGCTGCTATATGCCGCATTAACGATGCCTCCCACCTCTTGTGAAGGTAAAACGGTGACGGGAAGTAAACAAAGTCCCAAAAGAGTTGAAATTTAGGGAACATTTTTGGGCTTCAAGCCTCCATGTTCTGTTTGCTTGTTTTTTTTTTTTGTTGAGCCTAGTTTTTACTCAGGAACTGTCTTCTCGCGTTCGTCAAAGTTAATGCTGCTTATACGACCGTACGTAGATCTGATGGACATATTCAGAGCGCCAAGCGGTACTTGCAGGGTGAAGTTGTCGTAAGTAACTGCCGGAGCTTTATCATTGCAGTTATTAGCCTTGGCGTTAGTGAAGGGCTCGGTAATATTGACTGTGTTGTATTTGTGTCTCGTGCTTTGATAAAAACACGCCCCAGAGAATGATGGACTCAATTTTCATTTCCTTTCACAAAATACTTTATATCCGTAGTTCATGATGTAGTTGCGTGTGCTCGAAGCATGTGGACTACTGTGCCCATTTAAATACGCCCGTCTGCGAAATAGTATGCTCGAGAAACGAAGCACACTTTTCCCCCGCTTTATTTTCTATGTAACGGAGACACATTAAGCGGGCAGTTTTGTCGGGAAGTGCGCACCATCGAAAATCGCAAGGTCGTCCGTTCGAGTGCCGCTAATCGAAAATTGTGTTTTACTTCGTTGTTGGTTGTTTAGCGCGTACGCAGACTCGCACTGTGTGGTGATGAAATCGAGGCTAAATATGCTGCAGCGTCACTGTGAATCATAGTTATCGTAATGCAAGCCGCCGCGGTGGCTCAGTGGTTAGGGCGCTTGGCTGCTGACCCGAAAGACGCAGGTTCGATCCCGGCCGCGGAGGTCGAATTTCGTTGGAGGCGAAATTCTAGAGGCCCGTGTACTGTGCGATTTCAGTGCACGTTAAAGAACCCCAGGCGGTCGAAATTTCCGGAGCCCTTCACTACGGCGTCCCTCATAGCCTTAGTCGCTTTGGGACGTTAAACACCCATAAACCATAAACCACTTATCGTAATGCAGCAGTATACTCCTGTACATGCACTGACAAAGTATATGGGACGCGACTTTGACGAAGAGATTAAATTTCTTTGGATCCTTGAATTTCTTTGGGCTTTTGTAAATTTAATTACACACTGCGTAATCTGCACACCCAGAACTCAGGTGCGTTACAGTATATCTGTACCAAGCCGTGTGCAAAAAATGACAATAAAATTAAAATTTTGTTCACTAAAGTTGCGTTCCACAAACCTTTTATTGCGGGCGCCTGATCGGAGACCAATCACGCGTGGGAGTGCCTGCGCAGACACTCCTCCATCCAGCCGCCGCCTTTGGGTACAGAGCGCAAGAAGGAGGCGAACAGCGAAGCCGTCGAAACGGGAAATGAGGTTCCTTTATCGATGGCCTCGGCGTTTCCCGGCTGCATCGCAGCAGACGGCGATTCATTATACGCGACGCATGGAGAGAGTGATAGAGAGGGGTGGGGGGGGGGGGGGGGGGGGGAGCGAAAGGCGAGAAAACTGGCGCGGCGCAAAGCGTAACAGGTCGGACCACGTCTTGGGTCGTCGGTCCCCGGGGGTGACGGGAACGAAGTTTCTGCCTCGGCCCGTGTTCGAAGGACGGCGCTGACTGATTATCTTAGAGGAGGCAGGCGGCCGCCGTTACGAGCTGTCAAAACAGAAGCAGACGACGCAACCTTTTCTCGTCGTCCCTTCGGTTGCGGTGGAGCGGGTGCAGACTGTGGGGTCAGTGGCGGGCGGCGGCCTTGTGCTATACACTTTTTGCGGTCGGGGAAGGTGGGGTCCCGCCAGTAGCGACGCGGAGCGGCGCAATTGCGCCAAAAGGGTTTTAGTATGCCGTTACTGTGTGGGAGAAGCCTTTGCCCTGCGGTGGGCGCAGTCAGAATTATGATGATGATGTTGCTGTGTAATGTCAGTTTGTCTCCGTATGCCAGCACCACTTGTCGCCAATGCAACATCTTTATAATGTTGGCGATATTTGCTCATGCTGCACGCGACAGGGAAACGATAAAACATACCGATATCCAGCCTGAGGTCATCATAGCCGCAGTGCCCGAAACAACCGCAGAGCTCCTTTAAAAACAGACAGTATTCAAGAAGTGGAAATAAGTGAGTGGAGAATGGAAGATTGCGAGACCTCACTTGTCACACAGGAAAGAGGTTGGGGAAATTCTGTTGAACACAAACAGCGATTACGTACAAGGCAGAACGCTTCTACAATTCACAGGAACACATACTTGTTCTATTACGCCCACTGGATCACACGACCACTCTGCGGGAGGTACGAAAACCGTCAGAATGCCCACTGAATGAAGAGTTCGGTAGACCTTTCTCTAACTTGAAAGTAGTCATGGCTACCCTGATGCGGGTCGCACTGAGGTCCTTTAAACTTTGGTCCCTGTAAAAAAAACAAAAAAAAACGAAAGGATAGAGGAACCCACTAATCCGTTTTTCAGTGATGTCAAGCCATCGCCCTAGAGTACCGCGTTTATTCACTGCTTGTCTCGATTAGTGTAACTTACATGCGAATAACTGTCTTATTTTGAAGAAAAAAAATGCAGGAGACACTTAAGCGCTACCGTAAGGGTTAGACCGGACAGCGTTAACGGGCTAATGCCCATATATGCGGAATCGGTCATTCCCTACTCTACATTCACAGATCCCTGCGAGTGCTCATACCACTCCTGGCACAGTGGTGCGGCTGTTAAGCGATGCGCAACTGCACTGCGATGGCAGGTGCTGCCAGCGGTGGTGCTTGTCACATCCAGAGTGCACTTCCCGAGCAACCTCTCACGACCAATCGCTAATCCAACTGCCACCTGCCACGGTGGCAGTTTGCTCACAATCCGGTGGGTAGATTGTGATGACGTCGCAAGGTCACATGACTGAAGCGGCCCACAAAGGTTGGTTCTCCGGTAGACTTTTGGCTCGCAAAGACGGCGACACCGGATTTTCTGGAGAACGGGAACCTTAAAAAGCTATCGCGTCAAAATACATGCCATGCTGGGTGAAGCTCAAATTTGCGAGCATGCGAACCAGCAAAATAAACGCTCGCGCGCACAGCACTCGTTCAATAATAATAATAATAATAATAATAATAATAATAATAATAATAATAATAATAATAATAATAATAATAATAATAATAATTGGTTTTTGGGGAAAGTAAATGGCGCAGTATCTGTCTCATACATCGTTGGACACCTGAACCGCGCCGTAAGGTAAGGGGGAAATGAGGGAGTGAAAGAAGAAAGGAAGAAAGAGGTGCCGTAGTGGAGGGTAGTGAAGGTCTCCGGAATAATTTCGACCACCTGGGGATCTTTAACGTGGTCTGACATCGCACAGCACACGGGCGCCTTAGCGTTTTTCCTCCATAAAAACGCAGCCGCCGCGGTCGGGTTCGGACCCGGGAACTCCGGATCAGTAGTCGAGCGCCCTAACCACTGCGCCACCGCGGCGGGTACTCGTTCAGTGGTGGTAGTGGTTTTATTAAAAATAATAGTAAAAAGGAAGGAAAAAATTACTCGTTCAGTCGCCGATTTCATATTCTTTTAGCGCCATTAATTAAAGTGAAAGTTAGCCAGATTTTTCTTTTTTTTTGTGTGCCACGCTCGTATTCGCAGAGAAGCGCGTATATAAATAGTGCCCGAGGGCATGTGCAGCGAATGGGGTCTTTTTTGAACGAAAGCTGCACGGGTCAAGTAGTGCGACCTTTCGAACCCGCTTCCGACTCGAATGCGTGTGTACGGAGACCGAGGGCGCGGACCGCCTAGGCGGAACGGAGTGCATTCGTTGCGATAAGTTTCCGCTTTTCTGAAAGGGCATCCGTGCTTTCCGCTATCACCGTCGGAAGGGCGAGGCCCAGGAACGTCATCGCGTCTCGCACGACGCGGAGCAAGCTCACCTCCACCCGTTAAGAGTTCACGCTGCCACACATACTGTACTTATTCGCACGTGCACTTGAATGCTCAAACGCTTCGTGCGTTGCCCGTAAGCCTCGAGACGCAGTGGTAATTTCGGTTTGCAGACGCTGCTGTATATTCAATACTCTGAACCTTGGCACCGCTTCGCTATCTTCGTGCATACGTGCCACAGCCGTAAGAAGCCGCTAAGTACCATAGCTCCCCCAGTGTCGTGTTTTTTTTTGTTTTTTTTTTGTTTTCATTTCACAGCGATATCTGTTTCAGGTATACGTTTTGGGAGATTTTCTTCCCCATCCTACTAATAGCAGGAGTGTGTCGCAACAAAAAAAAAAAAAAAGATGACGTCGTCGCAATGAAATTAAATGGCTGTATTGTCGCCGATTCAACTCTCCGAGAAAAAGGTTGCTGGAGGAGCCCTTGCAGCATCTTGGCCTTAGTTTGAGCAGCCCGCTCTTGCTATCATTTGGCGCCACCACATTTGGGTTCAGCCACAGATCTGTTTGTACCGCTGTTCTAAATTTCCTGATAGAATCTCACCGACTGCCTTGCTAAGTGTTCCAACCTTTTCTTTTCTATCAATTATTACATTTTGACTAAATCATTAATATTTAATCCCTCTCTTTATTATTATTCTTATAATTTTGAAATCAGAACTCTCATCCCTTTTCTGTTCATGAGGAAGAATTCACCGGTGTTGCGCTCCCACGTGCTTTTCCTTTTTGCTAACTGCGTTCAGGAGAATAGCCACCCGATTCTTGGCCGATCCCCCAGTGTGGGTATGTGCCGTCTTTTGATAGGCTAACAACAACAACAAGTAATGATCACTTTTAGCCTCAATACAATCAATCGCTTGGAAGTTTACGGATGAAAATACGCCATATGCGATTAGGTCTGGGGCTATGATCTGTGTTAGTGAGGCTGATGCTTTCGCAGGGAGCGTGGGGAGCGAGGTTCAGATATCGGTGTATAGCTGCCTACCGCACAATTCTTAATTTGCCCCGGGTGAGGCCCAAAGTGCAGCACTCTTCCTTTCCGCCAGCAACGCCCGAATCATGGAGGCCTCTCGCTCTGTGCGCGCTGTCGTTCGCGCCGATAATTAGTTCTTAGCAAGCCACGACTCCCGGCCTGCATAGTTGTTCGACTGTTCTGAGCTGCATTATACGTAGACTTATTCCTGGTACTGACACACCTGCGCTGTGAGGCACACCGCATAATGGAGGAAACTACGTTATAGTATAGAGCGCCTGGCGTTATTTTACCCCTCAATAGGCCTCAGAACACGGGCGTTATTGCATATCGCGTACGTGTATCTAAATGCGATCACCGCGGCTGGGAATGGAATGCCCGATCCCCCTCACCAGAAGAACAGCATGTATATAGCCACAAAGCGACCACTGCCTGCAATATGTCATCCGTTCAGGCACCCTATAAGGAATGTGCTTTCAGAATGCCCGTTCTGCCTCTGTATAGCTTAAGCGCTTTTCCATTCTGGCACACGACGTTGCCGTCGGCATACATAAGCGATTAACTCTAAATGAAGTTACAGGGAAACTGAGAACAAATGGAAAAGTTGGCTTCTGTGGATAGGCGGCCGTATTCTAACACCAAAAGGGCAAGAAATTAGTTGGACAGCGCCGCCTTCCAGTCTTCAGTTGTTGGGTTATTGAGTCTTCCCGTAATCCAAGCCTTTTTGGTTTTCAATATAGTCGATTGTCCGGACCCCGTAGAGTATCTGTTACGGGTCCAATTGGACTTATTTTTGGAAATGTGGCGGAGAGTTTGAAGGATGCTTCACTCCCGCCACCGGTTGGCCCGGTATTGCACTGCCTCCGGGATCGGCCTTGTCTTTAGCGCGTCTTTACTATCCTGTCTTTCTATCGCATTTTTCAACTCTCCTACTATCTGCACGTGGTAGCGATTGTGGCTCGGCTTGAGCCAGTGAGCAGGCCTGTGCACTTTCCTTTTCTTTCTTCCTGGCAACAACTTCTCTCTCTCTCTCTCTTGGTTTTCAATAAACGTTTTTATCATCACCATAACAATGAATAATTGGTTTTTTCTTTTGGAGAAGGAAATGGCGCAGTATCTGTCTCATATATCGTTGGACACCTGAACCGCGCCGTAAGGGAAGGGATAAAGGAGGAAGTGAAAGAAGAAAGGAAGAGAGAGGTGCCGTAGTGGAGGGCTCCGGCATAATTTCGACCACCTGGAGATCTTTAACGTGCACTGACATCGCACAGCACACGGGCGCCTTAGCGTTTTTCCTCCATAAAAACGCAGCCGCCGCGGTCGGGTTCGAACCCGGGAACTCCGGATCAGTAGTCGAGCGCCCTAACCACTGAGCCACCGCGGCGGGGCACATCGTCACCATCGGAATATCTGGATTGTTGTGGTATGTCCCTACCGTGTGGTATAAGTTAGCCGCTTCACCGCAGAAGGCGCAATTGATGGCTGTTGAACCGGTCAAGAGCGGCGGCAAAAGCTAGTGGGTTCCCATGGATTGAGGGCCCACCTAACTAACCTCGATTTATTGTCTGCATTGAGCGTTTTTCTCTTATTCTCACTCACAAAGAGACCACTGTTACCTAAAGCGCCGATTTTATATGCAAGAAACGGGAGAAAAAAAAAAGAACGGAAGCAAACCACAGGTTCCGCTATCACTTGCCAATCTCACGTGTGAACTGCGGTCGTCGAAACCGAATTTTCCTGCGCGGATCCCAGCAGCTAAGCTACTCTGCCTTTGACTTCCAAACGTCGGCAACCGGTTCTTCTCGGTGCGGACAATGGCTGTTCGAATTGAGTTGCGGGAAAATGTTTAAATTAAATTTTCTCAGCTGTAGATGGCTCACTTTTGTTTTTGCTGCCCCAGAAACGTTAATACCCAGAAGGAGCGGGAGAATGAATTTTTACTGAGTACAGCGAGTGGATAGTGTTGTACCAGGTGGTGGAAACTATTCCGTTGCCCTCCACTACGGCACCTCTTTCTTCCTTTCTTCTCTTGGCCCCTCCTTTATCCCTTCGCTTACGGCGCGGTTCAGGTGTCCGCCGATAAGTGAGACAGACACTGGGTCATTTAATTTCCTCAAAAACCAATTTTCAATTTTCAAGGATGGTATTTGACAAAGGGTTCGATTCCGGAAGCGAAGCTACAGAAATTAGGACTACGTTGGTTTCCTCGTGAGATGAGGGATGAGCAGTATGCCGTAAAAAGGGAGCTAGAGATGATCGTAGAGGAAAGAGCACTTGAAGGGCCATATCTAAGGAGACGGGAGAGCTAGATGGAGCTGGTGGAACTGGTGGTGAAGCTAGATACTATAGGGTGAAGAAGCTGTCGTTGGAAACAGCTCAGTACAGCATGAAGTCGAGGGCATACATTAGAACCGGTGAAGTTGATGGAGGAAGAAGTCTTTGTCACATGTAACCAGGCTGCATGGTTTGCTTCTCCCTCAAATAGTGGAGCCCTTACGGCTTTCCTAAAAACCAAAAGGTATTGGAAGGCGAGGAAAAGGGTTCTCTTTACCTAACAGTGATTTATAGTTTGATGGGTGCGATAAGTGTTCCGCTATTTAACTGAGAAGCACATCGGGCAGCCTTGTTACTTTTGACAAAGGGGGTACATAAGCCCATGTCACAAAGAACTGCCGCGCTTTACACGGAGTTTCACTTGTCGATCTTCGCAAGAAACGACAGGCTTGTTGTAATTCGTTCTTTCTGTGCAGGCTGCGCTGCCGTATTGAGTTGCTCCTTATCGCCACACGTGCTCTTGTCTCCTACCTGCGCCTTCGAGACTGTCGCCTTGCAGCGCTCTTGGAATTTCTCGGAGGTTGCTCGCTCTCTTGGTGCGATAACAGCAGCGGACGCGCTGTTCAACGCATCGCGTAGGGGTGCTTCTGAGAGCAGCGGCGGTCGCGCAGAATGCAAGGAGGATGTTTGTCGACAAACCCTCCATTGTTTCTCGCAGCTCGTTGTCACGTGCTCCAGATTGTCTTGTTCTTATTTTTTTCTCCTTTCAAATAGCGTTGCCGGAGGCACAGAAATGCGCGACCTGCGATAAGCGAAGAACCCTTGAAGTGTCGGAAGGAAGCTCCGGGCGGCCAGTTGTGCTTGCTATCGATATGAGACAACAGCCAACGATATCTGCGATTTCATTTGCTGAAGGCTTCGATTCCGGATTTGGTATGCTGCGATTGATATGAAATGAAATCTGCGAACTTTGTTTAGGCGCTGTTGTGGAATGTCTTCACCTCTCGGCTACGGATCGTTCATTTCCTTTCCCTGGCTTCCCTCTATTTAAGTATTCCACTAGAGGGGCATTCTTGCCTAGTATAATGAGCCACTGCCTCGGAGCTAACTGGAACCAAAAGTGATATTCAGAATACTAGACAAGCCGGCTTGAACAAGACAACTGCTGTTCGCAGGTCGTAGACGTGCCAGCCTATGTGCCTGACCTGCGATACGCGAAGAACCCTTGAAGTGTCGGAAGGAAGCTTCGGCCGGCCAGTTGTGCTTGCTATCGATATGAGACAACAGCCAACGTTATCTGCGATTTCATTTGCTGAAGGTTTCGATTCCGGATTTGGTATGCTGCGATTGATATGAAATGAAATCTGCGAACTTTGTTTAGGCGCTGTTGTGGAATGTCTTCACCTCTCGGCTACGGATCGTTCATTTCCTTTCCCTGGCTTCCCTCTATTTAAGTATTCCACTAGAGGGGCATTCTTGCCTAGTATAAGGAGTCACTGCCTCGGAGCTAACTGGAACCAAAAGTGATATTCAGAATACTAGACAAGCCGGCTTGAACAAGACAACTGCTGTTCGCAGGTCGTAGACGTGCCAGCCTATGTGCCTGACCTGCGATACGCGAAGAACCCTTGAAGTGTCGGAAGGAAGCTTCGGCCGGCCAGTTGTGCTTGCTATCGATATGAGACAACAGCCAACGTTATCTGCGATTTCATTTGCTGAAGGTTTCGGTTCCGGATTTGGTATGCTGCGATTGATATGAAATGAAATCTGCGAACTTTGTTTAGGCGCTGTTGTGGGATATGTTCACCTCTCGGCTACGGATTGTTCATTTCCTTTCCCTGGCTTCCCTCTATTTAGGTATTCCACTAGAGGGGCATTCTTGCCTAGTATAATGAGCCACTGCCTCGGAGCTAACTGGAACCAAAAGTGATATTCAGAATACTAGACAAGCCGGCTTGAACAAGACAACTGCTGTTCGCAGGTCGTAGACGTGCCAGCCTATGACTAAAATAACTTTATGACCGACACCTTTCACTTCAAGTTTTGAACTATATACCTTTCTCCGTGAACCTCAATTAACTTCTTTCGTTTGCCGTGGGCAAACATACAAAATGTTAACCTTGCCTACTTAACGTACCTCACCCTTCCACTGGCGCTTTTTATTTGCTTCAATTCCCGCTTGACTGGTAACTGTAAACAGTTTCTAACACGAGCGTGCTGAGGATTGGGTTATGGAGGCTTAACGTCCCAAAGCGACTCGGGCTGTGAGAGACGCCGTAGTGAAGGGCTCCGGAAATTTCGACCACCTGGGGTTCTTTAACATACACTGAAATCGCACAGTACACGGGCGTCTAGAATTTCGGCTCAATCGAAATTCAGCCGCCACGGCCGGGATCGAACCCGCGTCTTTCGGGTCAGCAGCCGAGCGCCGTAACCACTGAGCCACCGCGGCGGGTTCAGAGCTTGTTGAGGACGTGGTCGCTGTAATGGTGAGAATATACTAACCGGGCCACGACGGATTCGCCAGCAAAGCACACAACTCGCGTGTTAATTAACCTTAATCGCATTCTATCCCCATCATGAATTATCATTCTCTACAGGATTCTTTTGAGAATAGCCAGGCAGTGGGTGACCAGCGGTATAGAACTGGCGACTGTCGACCCACTTTGTGGAAAAATACGAGAGGCACGATTTTGCGGGGAGTTGCAAGGGGAGGTCTGCCGTAAAACACGATGACCATCATATAATGCGTTCACGATGCGTATGTGCGGCATCACTCGACCAGCGTCGTAAAGTGCTCATATACGCTGAGCCGGTGAAACCCGCGCCAAGTAGTAGATGCCGCATAAAGATACGCCGACACTGCGCCGGCAGTGAAAGAGGCGCGGCCATGTGTACCTGTACCACACCTTCCGGCCGCGTTGGCTCTGGGCGCCTGTGCGGCGCGCGCGCGCGGTTCTCTTTAATGCCCGCCCTGCGGTCGCCATTCACCGCTCGTTGCCCGGGTGGATTTCGTTTGAAGCCGCCGTCGGCTTGGGACGCCCGGGCGACGCCGATTCCCGCGGGAATTGGGAGAGAAGAGGGGGGAGAGGAGGACAGCCCGGGGAAGGTAGGAAGACACGCAAGCGCCTGCGTGGGTCTACGTCGTGAGTCGTAAAGCGTTTGTTTGTTTGACACCTCGGATTCTTTCCTGCGGCTGTGCGGTCGGAGCAGCGCGCGTACAGGTGCGACGGCTCAGCTTCGCGCAGGCCGCTCCCATATATAGGCCGCGCGCCGGGAAGAGCAAAGTGCGGAAAGAGAGGTGTACCGCGGAATCTTGCGTCATAAAAAATGCAGTGACGCTGGGGCGAGAAGGCCGCCTAGGCGCCATAGTCGGCGCGCCTGACGCGGAGTTGACGCTGTTTTGTTCTCGCAAGTCCCGTGTCCGTCAACTCGTTTAGCGGCATGCCGTCAAAGTGGTGGGAATGTGTAGAATCGGCTGGTAGATGTCGAGTACTTGTTATATTTTCGAGGCGCCTGCCACGCTATGCAATCGAGATGCAAGCATTGAAAGGAGGTGGTGAGGATGAAGAGATCTGGTGGTAACAGGCTTCCCTGAAAAATGCATTGTGCAAATGTGTGACCGCTGAGGTCTCTTTTCTTTTTCTAACTTTTTTCATGGATTGTTCGGCATTGTGGCGATACTATCGCAAGTCTTGCCGCTGGCGGCCTGGAGGCAGGTATCAACTGGAGCTCAGACCCATTTTTAGCCTACTGATGGCCAGAACTGAGAGAACCTGTCGCTTCAATGACACTGAGGTCGTTTGGTCAGGCGGAGCATGACGAACAACAAAAGAAAAACACGTGACGCTGGCTACGCTGTTGACTACTCTAGGTCGCGGTAGCGGAGTACTCGCCTTAGTTTGTGCCAGCTAGGAGGCTAGCGAGAGGACAACACCTGCACCAATCTTTTATACCAGCTCCAGCGCTATCTTGCACACATATCCCTATCCTGTACAAGGCCTAACAAGGTTGTCAGTAAAATTCCTCACGCGTGTGGGCGCGCTTTCGGACTGCAGTGCCGTTCGGAACGCGGTTAGCGTCCACTCGCCAATACGGAAGGTATACACGCGCCTAATCAATGGCCTCCGTTAACTGCGCCAGCCTGCCTTCGGAAACGGCGCTCGATGAAGGAAGAACGCCACTCTGGAGGCACCTCACGTCCGGTCTTCGGCACCCGCTCGCACATAGGCACGCCAGGAGGCGTGTCCCAAGGAACCGGCGCATTTGCATACGCCGCGTGCGGTTCGCTGCACCCGACGGCGGGGCTCATCGGAATCTCGCCGTCGCCCGTCGGGGCGGAAGAACAGCTTGGCACGTCAGCGGCCTGCTTAGCGGTCTTGAGTGACCGGCTATTATTGTAGGCGCGGCATAACGCTCTCGGGCACTTCCTCATTCGTGGCGCGAAGAATGACGCTCCGGTGACCGCAGAGAAAGGCTCCGCTGTGACCTCGAAACGAGTGGGACGTAGAGGTATGCGGCCGCTTAATTATTTCAGCCTCCGGGCTGAAATAGCGGGCGCGGGTTCCGGGACTGGCGCTTGTGTGCTATCGTATATGTATGTGTAGTTAGGTCGTCAGCGTACGCATGATTATAATGCCGTTGGGCTTAGTGGGCTTGAAGCACCAAACTCGAAAGAAAAGAAGGCGTAAGCTTATTCGTGCTAGCAAAAAGAAGAGCGTTTCATTTCAGTTGTTTGCGCCGCCTTCTAGGAGAGACCACGGTCATTGGTTCAGCAATACTCTTGCGGAACTGTCATGACTACGATCAAACACTTCGGTCATTTGTGCTTCACTTAACAAAAACAACAAGAACAATTGCAAACACATTTACTTGGCGTCAATAGATATAGAGTACAAAGACTGTCAGGCCTACCAAAGGCTCGAAGGGCTTGAATGACAGCGCTTGGGAGACAGCACGACAAAACATATGAGATAAAATTGAAACTTATGTACAGTAGAAAGCAAAATTTAACGGGTGTTACGTCTCGCCTACCTACGACGCGCGGTATAGCCGGCGCGGATGCAACGGACGCCGCGGCTTCGTTCATCGCCGCCGCGACGCCTCCCGCCAAGCGCGTCCAGGCATGTTTCAGTGCCACGTGTCGTCGTGCGTGCGTGTGTGTGTGTGTGCTTGTTTTGCCCACGCTTGTCAAAGCGCGGCAGCCGGGGAGAGGAGCTCCTCAACTGGGAGGCGAGGAGGTCTGACCGGCGCCGGCCTGGCGGACGCGCCCGTCACGCCTGAACATGTTCAAGCGTCGCCGTATCGGATGACTCTTCCCAAGCCGTTCCCTCTTGCCCTCGACTCCGAGGGTATAAAAAAAGACAGCTGCGCCGGACGCGAGGGAGACTTCGATTCCTTCCTTCGAGTAACGTGGTCGCCCTGACCGGCTGCTCTTTTGCGATGCCAGAATAAACAAGTTGTTCTGTTGCCAGTCGAGTCATCCTTTGCCGGGACCTTCGGATGTTTCCAGCTTTGCCCCAGGCCGCCAGGCCAACGCTACCCTTGGGGCTTGCAACCCAAATGCAACAACTGGTTGCCAGCGGTGAGATCCCGACAACGGAGGCCAGCAGCGAAGATATGCGGTCAACTGTATGCTGAGCAGCACAACGACCATCCGGGAGCAGTGCAACGAGCCCTGTGTGATGACTGGTTGCCTGCAGCGGAACGACTGCGCTGAATTCGTGGCTGCGAGGTTTGGTGAGTGCGGGACTTTCTTCTTCTGAGTTTTGCCAGGCTTTTGTTAGTGTCAGAAACAGAGCTGGTAATTGTGGTTGTCGTTGCTGCCGGGTTAGTTTGCGGCAAGACAATAGTAGGCAGTAGAGAAAGCAGCATTCGGAGCAGCCATGGATTTGAAGTCGTTGCGCAAACCGAAATTGCTGGAGCTTGCAAGAGAGTTGGGTCTTGATGTCTCAGACAAACTCAGAAAACCAGAACTGCTAAGGGCGATTCTTGAGTTGGAGGCTGAGGATGACGAGCTGTCGGAATGCCTTGAGACCATTGAGGAGAGGGAACAAAAAGAGAAAGAGGAGCGCGAACGTAAAGAACAAAAAGAGAAAGAGGAGCGCGAACGTAAAGAACAAAAAGAGAAAGACGAGCGCGAACGTAAAGAACAAAAAGAGAAAGAGGAGCGCGAACGGAAAGAACAAAAAGAGAAAGAGGAGCGCGAACGTAAAGAGCAAAAAGAGAAAGAAGAGCGCGACCACGCTTTAGAAATGAAGCGTCTCGAGGTAGAGATGGAACGCGCTCGTAATGGAAGTCAGGCACACGGTGCAGGAGAACGGGTATCGTTCAAAATGACTGACCTGATGCGGCCGTTTAAGCTTGGAGAGGACATTGGTTTGTTCCTGGTTAACTTTGAGCGAACGTGCGAGAAGCAGGGGTTCTCTCGGGAAACGTGGCCACAGCGCTTGCTCACTTTGTTACCCGGCGAGGCGGCCGACGTAGTCGCTCGCTTGAAGAGAGAGGAGGCAGAGGATTTCGACCAAGTGAAATCAAGTCTGCTAAAAAAGTACAGGCTGTCAGCGGAGGCGTTCCGTCGGAAGTTTCGGGAAAATGAAAAAGGCAGAAATGAGTCATATACAGAGTTTGCCTACAGGCTTATGTCAAACATGCAGGAGTGGCTCAAAGAAGAGAAAGCGTTTGGTGACCACGAGAAAATTCTGCAGTGTTTCGGGCTGGAACAGTTTTATAGTCGGTTACCTGAGAACGTGCGGTACTGGGTCTTGGATAGGCCAGACGTTAGTACAGTGGCTAAAGCCGCCGAGCTAGCCGAGGAGTTTGTGACGCGTCGGGCTCGCGGAGCTAAGGACGGTCAAAAGGGTGAATTTGGCTCCAAGTCTGAGAGGCCGAAGTTCACACCCATGAGAGCAAGGGGGGACACGCGTAGTGCGGATGCGAGTGAAAGCAGTCCGACCGAACGTAAGGAGACGGCGGCAGCCGAAGCCGAACGCAGAAAGCGGTTCGAGAGGAGGCAAGCGCGCGTGTGTTATACGTGCCAGAAGCCGGGTCACTTTTCGGCGCAGTGTCCAGAAACAAAAAGAGAAGTCGTGTGTTTGTCATTATGTAGCACTGACGAGAACATGAAGCTTCTCGAGCCTTACATGCGAGACTTCCTCGTGAACGGGAAAGAGTGCCGAGTGCTTCGTGATTCCGCAGCTACAATGGATGTAGTTCACCCCTCTTACGTAGAACCCGATATGTTCACGGGCGAGTGCGCATGGATCAAGCAAGCCGTGGAAGCTCACAGCGTGTGTCTGCCCGTAGCAAAAGTGCTCATTGAAGGACCTTTCGGAGCAATTGAGACGGAGGCAGCAGTGTCATCTATGCTGCCCCCCCAGTACCCGTACCTATTTTCGAACCGGTCCGATCACCTCCTGCGCGAGAAGGGGCTTTTGTTTGGTGAGGCTAGCGTTCAGGCCTTAACCAGATCAGGAGTTCGGGAGCTCGCTGCAAAGGCGGTAGTTGAGGGGCCGACGTTGTCGAACAATGAGAAAGGGTCGGAGGCGCAGCAAGCTGATATTCCGAGCACGTCAGAACTGGATAAAATTGAGCCTGTAGCGTTGAAGGCACCAGGTACTGGAGAGGAAATGCCCGACAAGGGAAAGTTAGAAGAGCTTCCGGTCGAGCTTCCGGGACTAGGCTCAGTGACGAACAGGGAAGACACTGATCAGGTCATTAGTGACTTAATCATTAAAGCACCGCTGTCAGCTGAGCAGAGAACCGAACTACACCAACTCTTACAAGAGTTTCAAGGTCAGTTCTCTGAGAGGCCTGGTAGGACTTCTGTCCTTACTCATGATATAGAACTTACCTCGCCAGAGCCAGTACGATCCAAGGCGTACCGGGTGTCACCCCGCCAGCGCGATATTATGGAGGCTGAGGTAAAGAAAATGCTACAGCTCGGTGTTATTGAGGCGGGTGAGAGTGATTATACCTCCCCTTTGATTTTAGTTGAGGTACCGGGCAAGGAACCTCGTCCTTGCGTCGACTACCGCAGGCTTAATTCTATCACTAAGGATCAAATTTATCCGATCCCTAACATCGAGGAGCGCCTTGAGAAAGTTAGTAGCGCTCAGTTTATTTCCACCCTAGATCTTGTCAGGGGTTATTGGCAGGTTCCACTTACAGAGGAGGCTAGTAGGTATGCGGCGTTCATTTCACCAATGGGAACATTCCGTCCTAAAGTTTTGAGTTTTGGTTTGAAGAACGCGCCATACTGCTTTTCAAGCCTCATGGACAAAGTGTTGCGGGGACAGGAAGAATTTGCTTTACCGTATTTAGACGACGTAGCGATATTCTCCGCATCCTGGTCTGACCATATGGCACACTTGCGGGCAGTGCTAACCCGCCTGCGCGAAGCGGGCTTGACAGTCAAGGCTCCCAAGTGCCAATTAGCACAGGCCGAGGTTGTCTACCTCGGTCACGTGATTGGACAGGGTCGTCGCCGCCCCTCTGAAATAAAGGTGGCCGCTGTGCGAGACTTCCCGCAACCGCGCACGAAGACCGATATTCGGTCGTTCTTAGGTGTCGCCGGCTACTATCAGAGGTACATCCCCAGGTACTCCGATATCGCGGCTCCCCTGACGGATGCTCTAAGAAAAACAGAGCCCCAAACAGTCGTCTGGAGCGAGACAAAGGAAAGAGCTTTTAGCGCCCTAAAGAGCGCCCTAACAAGCCAGCCTGTGCTACGATCGCCAGACTACACGAAAGGGTTCGTTGTTCAGTGCGATGCTAGTGAGCGAGGCATGGGCGTTGTACTGTGCCAAAGGGACAATGGAGAAGTGGAACACCCCGTCCTGTATGCTAGTCGTAAGCTGACCTGTCGTGAGCAGGCGTACAGCGCCACCGAGAAAGAGTGTGCGTGTCTCGTGTGGGCCGTTCAGAAATTGTCATGCTACCTAGCCGGCTCGAGGTTTATCATTGAGACGGATCACTGCCCTCTGCAATGGCTGCAGAACATCTCTCCCAAAAATGGCCGCCTCCTGCGCTGGAGCCTCGCTTTGCAACAATATTCCTTTGAGGTGCGTTACAAAAAGGGGAGTCTCAACGGTAACGCCGATGGCTTAAGTCGAAGCCCCTAACGTAGGAATCCGCCTCAAAGTTGTTGGTTACTGATGTTTTCTTCCTGAGACAGGATTTTTAACATATTGCTTTTGTTTAGTGTTTCAAAGTGATTATGTGCTTTCTAGTGCAATTTTCCAATTTGTGGACGCGTTCTGAGTGCTGCTTGACTACTGTAAGGAACTAGGCAGTAGTATAAAAGGGGAAAGAGCCTGGCAGAGCTTAGTGAGGGTTGTCTCGTGCTGGCTGACTGAGCGGTTGCGTTTCGGCGTAGTTCTAACGCTTGCTGGGAACGAGCACAAAAATGGCAACTCTCCCGAAGTGACTTTACAGTGTCCTATGTGATCCTGAACCCGAGAACGAGGCCTTCTCTGTGCGCTGCGCTCAAGCAACGTCGAGGGACGATCGGTTTCGATTACGAGCATCATCGAGCGACATCCCTCTGGACAGCGGATGCAGTCCCCTGACCATCGGGATCTCCTTCTCCCGGCGGGGCGGTCTGTTACGTCTCGCCTACCTACGACGCGCGGTATAGCCGGCGCGGATGCAACGGACGCCGCGGCTTCGTTCATCGCCGCCGCGACGCCTCCCGCCAAGCGCGTCCAGGCATGTTTCAGTGCCACGTGTCGTCGTGCGTGCGTGTGTGTGTGTGTGCTTGTTTTGCCCACGCTTGTCAAAGCGCGGCAGCCGGGGAGAGGAGCTCCTCAACTGGGAGGCGAGGAGGTCTGACCGGCGCCGGCCTGGCGGACGCGCCCGTCACGCCTGAACATGTTCAAGCGTCGCCGTATCGGATGACTCTTCCCAAGCCGTTCCCTCTTGCCCTCGACTCCGAGGGTATAAAAAAAGACAGCTGCGCCGGACGCGAGGGAGACTTCGATTCCTTCCTTCGAGTAACGTGGTCGCCCTGACCGGCTGCTCTTTTGCGATGCCAGAATAAACAAGTTGTTCTGTTGCCAGTCGAGTCATCCTTTGCCGGGACCTTCGGATGTTTCCAGCTTTGCCCCAGGCCGCCAGGCCAACGCTACCCTTGGGGCTTACAACCCAAATGCAACACGGGATAGATACTGCGCCATTTCCTTTCCCCCCAAAACCAATT
Organism: Amblyomma americanum; assembly: GCF_052857255.1. Taxonomy (NCBI): domain Eukaryota; kingdom Metazoa; phylum Arthropoda; class Arachnida; order Ixodida; family Ixodidae; genus Amblyomma; species Amblyomma americanum. Next base: position 50,284,322 of record NC_135502.1, read on the forward strand.
ATTATTATTATTAACGGGATGCGGGTGGGCGGGGAAAAAAATGACTCCGGGGCCCTCGCGCGAGGCAATCGCCTTAAATTCCTTCAGGGGACGTGCATGATTCGTCCGCTAGGCATCGAACGACTTGGTCGTCAAGCAGCGCTGCAGTAAATGCTTGTCTGAACACACGCATTCCGTAAACTTTTGCTGCCGACAGTACGTGCTAAAAAAAAGTGGCAGGGTTTCAGCGTGGTTAAATCGAGTAGACGTGCGCGAAAGCATGTGTTCATTCTTCGCCTTTTCTTTCTGGCATGTGCACGTGCACGCAACTGCGTTTCTCGCTGTTCATCTTCACACCCTCTCTCCACTCGGCGGCAGCTGGCGCGACGCCCTCCTCCCATTGGCTGCAGCTGGCGCAACTTTCCTCCGAACTAACCAGAGCTTACCTGAGTTACTCCGAGCTTCGCACAGGATTCTTGGTTGGGACCGCGTTAAGTGGTGATTTCGTAATAAAAAAAAAAAACTTTCCAAAGGTAATGGCATACTCTCAGGGAATCACATTGAAGAATGTGGACATTCAGTATGAAACGCTGCACGTTTAAACATTAAACTGTACGATAAAACACTAATGGACGTCAGTAGGTAGGCTTCTTCTGGCCCGAGAACTCTGCCGCATCTTAAGCATGCATCTCAAGCATGAGAATAAAGCAAATATCGCTGAAAGAAGCGACGCCAAAGCACAGCGCTGCTGGCGTGGCATCCTCTAAAGGCAGCAGCGGCTTTCGCCGAGCCATCTTGTAAACATCTTCGTATATAGCCTAACCTGTGGCCCAATTAGTTCGTCGTGCGTGGCTGCAAAGGCGAGCCAGGCCCCTCCCGAGCGAGCTTGTCTTTTCCCGCTGTCGAGGGTTTATTTTCCCTGTGAGATCTTTCTCTTTCTTCATATCGCAAACAAAGGCTTCCCGCCTGCGACGCCAAGCCCGCTCGCTTAAGCGGGGGAGCCCGAACTATTTCTGAAGACAGCTGCAGACAAAACGTTTCCCCGCGTTCCCGTATTCAGCCCAGCGAGTCCAAACTATCTTCTGGGTGTGCACCCTACACGACAGCGCGGTAAAGCTTCCTCTATTCGGACTACAGACCGTCTTCTAGAAACACCGCACAGACTATAGCTGATAGCGGGTGCTTGGAGCTGGGGAGCAGAGAAACTGAAGGAAGCAAGGAGAAAAAAACTGTACAGAAGTCTGAGATTAACCACTACTGAATCCGCCTTGTGTGCAAACCCTCGCACACTGCACACATGCAGGCAAAGAGCGGAGTTTGGAGGGAAAAAAAAGCATAGAGGGGTAATGTTCTTGCGCATGCAAGATAAACGTCTCGCCGTGAAGCGTCGCAGTTGGCCGCGCAGCGTGTTTCGCTTTGCTGACGTCTAGCGGACGGAAAAAACGATAACGGACGAAAGAAAAAAAACGCCTTTTTTTTTTTGGAAACAGCTCTCTTGTCTCATCTGAAACCGGCGCACGGCCGCCGGGATTTGGATGCCGGCATTTTTTTCTTGTTTCTGTATGTTTTTTCGTTTGGTTTTATCGAGTGTCTCGGGCAGATTGCAGCCGTACGTGTAGCCCGCCGTTCCGCCTTTCAGCGCAGCCGCGTGAGACGATTTCGGAATGTCGGGGTTTAACAGGAACGGTTGATCATCGCCGCTGCGTGGAGCCACCGTTTCGTGAGACGTGCGCCGAGTGTTGAGGTTGGTCGTATAGTCTAGTTTGACATATAGCATAGCGTGGAAGTACTTCCGACTTTTGTCTAACCTGTAACACTGTATAGGGGTGTAAGCGCGGACAATGAAATGTTATGAAGACAGAGAGAGAGAGAGAGAGACGCATAGCTGTTTATATCGAAAAGCAGGGATTTTAGCCAACGTGTTTAACCCGCCGACATTCAACTCTTCCAAGGGGGCAGGCATTGGGGAAAGAAAATGGCGGAACGAGAACAGACCACGAAATAGGGAAAGAAAAAACGCGTAGAAAAAGAAAAAAAAATTGTGGTCGGGTCTTTGGCGTAGAGATTTTAACTAGTGATACAAAAACGCTTAAGTCTTTCAAAAACCCATTTTCTTCAAGATATAGGTAGACATCGAGTTGCATTAATTCTTTGTCGAGGGAACTGTGCGATGCTCTCAAAAGACATTCCACATTTTTCGCCTTCCTTTGCAGCTAAGAACTGATAACGATAGTTCCACTGCGAGCTTTTGATCTGTGAACTCTAAACTATGCGTAGGATTTGCAAGAGGCTACGCCCGTGCGAAATGCGAAAAATATAGCACGGAGATAACGTTTGTTCGCACAACAACAACGAAAAGCACGAATCCCGATACACAAGGCGAAAGTCCGGGAACATGCTGCGTTGGATTACAAAGCTGTATATACCAATGGAAAAAAAGTCTACTCCCTGTTCATCGGAGAAACATTTAGCAATTTCAGGAAAAAAAAAAACCAGGCGTCGCACTCAGCACCTGCTTGAGTGCCGCTACCATAGGGGAAGCGGGCGTGACATACATTCTTGACAACGGCCGTATCCTGAAGGTCGTTGCCAACGTAGGAGAGCCGGGTGATGGTGCGCACGGCCTTGAAGATCGCGTGCCAAAGTTAAAGCGAATGCCAGTTGCGATCGAGGGGTTCTGAGGCGGTTTGCTAGCTCCTACAAGGGGACTGAGGAGAGTAACTGTTCAGGCGTTGGCATTCAAGGAAAATTGCCTTTTTTTTTTTGTCATGACCGCCACTACGTCAAAAGATGCATCTATAAATGGTAACATAGTAAGCAATTATACTTGATAACGGCCTGCCTCGGTTTACGAACACATATTTGGGCATTTCAGTTGTACGAAATTCCCGATTTTACGAAGCTCACTGCAGTTCCAGAGGGCTTCGTAAAACCGTATCTTTGAACTGTAGTAAAATCAAGCGGTTTTAGTGCACGCTACCATCCCTGCATTTCACCTACGGCGTTCGATGCTATGCGCCTCAGGGTTCACTTTCTTTCTCTCTCTTCCCCCCTCCTCCTCTTGCAATGAAACGACAAAGCACTACTATGGTTAACTTGCTGCACTCTTATGAAAGTGGGCAGCAGTCACCGCACGCAAGGAAGGCATCGGAGAATTGTGTTCTTATTTCTTTTATTCCGTGGTGTTGACCACTGGTAAATGATAAGTGCGTTATCTCTTTTTTTTATGTCATGGATAACTGACCAGAAAACAGAACAACAAAACAACCACATGCCACCAGTGGGTTCCGAACTAATCATCTCCGCCTGTTAACCTTTTATGGCTCAAGACACGACGGTTCAGCGCTTAATCTACACAAGGTGTGGGTCGATTTTTTTTGCCTTGAGAGTGGTACAGCTATGGTACGTGCCTTCAGTCGCAACGAAGTCGATCGAGCATGTCGTTATGTGGCTGAAGAAAACACTGGCTGTGTGTGGCCGTTACACACACAACTCTAAAAAAGTACTATATAGTGTTTAGAATTTTCAAGACACTATAGTATGTGCTAGAGATGTGTGCGGCGTAACGTCCCATGGATTATAACTTGTAAGGAACGCCGTAGTGGAGATCTCCGGGTTAATTTCGACCACCGGCGGTTCCTTAACGTCCTCCGACATCGCGGAGTATGCGGGTGGTTTTGCGTTCTGTTCAATCGAAATGCGACCGCTGTGGCCGGGATCCGACCGGCGACCTTGAGGTCAGCAGCCCATAGCCATGACCACTTAGCCACCGCTGTAAGCAGGCAGTAAATCTCAATATTACCAATTTATTGTATTATAGTTAGTACAATAGCATGCTGTATAATATAGTACCAGGGCCGACGTACTCACAGCGCGTACGGTTAGCGCCTAGAAGGGATTAGCTCGCAAGCTGTACGCCGCGAATGAGTCCTCACTGGCAGCCCTGCGGCGGCCCTTGCGGGCGGCGCGGCGCGGCGGCTTCGCGGCGCGTACTACTACTACGTACCACTCGGCAGGAAGAGGAAAAAAAATCCCGACGCGGCGACGGCGCGCCACGTGTTTACGACTTGCACTTAGAGGGGGCCGAAGAAAGAAGGCTTCTTTCTCCTAAGTAAGAGAGGGGTCGAGAGAACGAGAGAAAAAGAGAATGATAGGAATAAAAAAATCTGGGGCCGGCTGCGCTCTCGCCCAAGCCCTGAATGGCCGTTGGGCGCTCCCGCGCCCATCGGATTATGGCGGCGTCGATACTGCACTGAGCTTCCCGAGGCTGTAGCAGTATCGCTGCGCTTACTGCGGAGATGGTTACTCATTTCGTTTTTGTTTTTTTGCTTCTTGAATTTTTCTTTGCGCTGAGGTTCACGCTTTGTGCCCGTAGGGCGACAGTTTATTCAATTATCGCGAAGGTTATGGGCCGGTTACGGTTTCCTGTGGTTTGCTTTGCGCAGGAAGTTCATTAGCGATAGGAAAATCTGAACGTGAAGTCTTCTAAACCTTTTTTTTTTTTTAAAGCGACCGTAACACCGACCTTCCGGCATTCACTCAAAAGCGGCGATCAGGAAGTCCAATTCGGTCTAAACGTCGGGAGTTTTGAATCGTGTGGCGGGAAAATTTTCAAATAAATTTTCTGAGCAATAAATTCGCCTTTTCCTGCCGGGCAATCAACTATTTCCAGAAAGAGTCATAGCCCCTCTAGAGGCTACGTGTACGTTTGCACCCTCGTCAAGTCCTCGTACACTTTGAGCAGAAATAGTATAAAAAAGTAAACTGCCCTATAGCGCACTCCATTTTATAAAAATGCTTACTAGAAAACAGCTTACACCCTTTTTACTCCCATGTAGGTGTATTCGCGAGTTTCCAACGTATATAAGGCGCAATGTGCAGTTTTGTGGCCGCTGTAGTAAAATGCTAAGTTGTACAAACTCATCCGCATAACAATTTCAACGCAGGTATGCTAAATGAAAGCAGGATTATTATTTTTTTTTTTCAAGATGGATGCCTTCGCATCTTAATTCAGCGCCGGTACGGTTCCGGTCACTGCGCGTTTTTTTCTTGCCTCTTGTGACGCGCGATGAGCGCCAGCACGAATACTTTTGGATACTTTTTTTTCTCTGTAGGCATACGTTTCTAGCTTTTGAATAATTATTTTATAACGTGTATAATGACCTGAATCGCCACTGCCTCGTTTTCGAGCCGGAATTAACGTTTTTCGGCAAACATTACCGAAGCCATACACGCACTTTCCGCCATTGCCGTGGTAAATACACCGAATTTTTAAATAAGGCGCGTAGATGCATCTTCTCCTTTCCCCCTCAACAATTTCAAGAAGTTCTATGTCGGAAGCTGAACATTGAACACGTAGTTTTTCCAACACTAACTGGGTTGGCAGTTTTGTCGGACGCCCTGTTACGAAAACATTGCGGCGGTATGTAGTACCAAAGCTTCGCGTTATGCGCCTCTCGCTTCTGCACCGCACACCTGTCTCTGTATAGCTCACTGACTATAGCGTTCTGCCGCTGAACCTAAGGGCGTGGGTTCGAACCATCTGAAACTGCGAAAATGCCCATTTGCTGAGGTTGCGGTGAATAATAAAGAAGCCGAGGTTGTTTTGAAATTGATCCTGAGTCGTCTACTCTTAATTGCCTCTCTTGGTCCACGCCTTTTCGTTAGCACCTCTAAAAATAATTTGTTTATTAACGCGAGAGTGGTCATAATTAGTCAATTAACGCTACAGTGTTACGGTTCCTGTTCTGCAGAAAATCCGGCGTCGTCGGCGTTGTTAGCGAATAATCCTCGGAGAAGCACCTGCAATCTCGGGACAGTTGCGAATCGCCTAACCGCTGCGCCACTGCGCCAGGAGTGGTATGAGGATTCCCAGTGGTCTATGAATGTAAAATAGAGAATGAGCAACTCCAAATACATGGGCATTAACCCATTAATGGTATGTTTACCGATGGCGCGTTTGCTTCTGCGCCGGCTACTTTCTGGCAGTTTGTTTGGCCGAGCAGCTGTCGAAGCGTGGTTGCTGCATTGCTGCAGCTGGCTATTGGTACACATGTTCCCGATCTTTCTATAATCGGGTGAATATCCTGCACGGCATTTAATACAGGAAATCGTTGTGTTACACGCTGAATATAAAGAGCTTCGCACTGTTGCCCAACGCAGTCTGCCGTGTTGCTCGACGCAGACGCATATAAATGTATTACCCCTTTTCTATTTCCTTTTTTTTTTTCGCGTCGAAAAGGGACTTGCTGTGCTTCCGTCCGCGGGCAATATATCTCCTCACTGTATATATGATACGCTAGGGGGCGGCGCCGGACGTCTCGTATATAGCAGGGGCGAGAACGCCGTAATAGGTTCCATTTGCGGTGGAACCGCGCAGAGTGACCGCAGGGAGAGAAAAAGAAAGGTAAAAGGAAACAATAAAGCATATAAGGTCAGACACTCCTGCTCGTGACGAGGGTATACCCGAGCTCGTACGAGGGGATCTCTGCTTCTTCTCTTGCTCCACAACGTCCCTTCCCCTTTTCTCCTTCCCTCGGACTTTCGGGGAGACTCGGTAACTGGGCACCCGCCGCGGTGTATATGATGACAGGGTGCTCAACTGTCTACGTATACGCGATGGTATTTTTTTTCCTCCTTTTTTATTTGTTTGTTTTCGGTGTCTTCCTGTGTGCGTGTGCTCAATCTGGGCGGAGTGCGGCGGTCTACTACACCACAGCCTCTCGGCTTACTTTAGTGCCCGGTCTACTAGCCTGTCCCTCCTTGCGCGTTTTGGTTTTTTCTCCATCTCGCTCGACCGTTATTCGCCGAGACGACCTTTGTATTTTTCTACCTGTTCCATTTTAATCACCGCCTTTACGATCCCTGAGTAGCTGTCCGTCCGCTGCCATTTCGCGCTGCCGCTCGTGTATCTGTACATTTGCGTTTATAGATGCACTAGCGTTTCGTATACTTCCCATTCAGCGCATTATATAGCGAGGCATCCGGTTCTCTCTCCGCATGCAAACTAAGTCCCCTGGCTCCGTGCGACGCTTGCGGAACGGAGGCAGCTCTGCCAGCCAAAGTGCAAAGTCCTGCTTATACCGTTTCTCTTTTTTTGTGTATTCTCTCACGCGCCGACTTTCGCGTCTCTGCGTCTACTGAATTCGTTTTCGGTCTTTATTCTTGTTCATGCGTTCCCGCGGGCGCGCGCGTGGGGACATCCGAGTCGATGCAAAGGTTCTTCCCTCGTTCCGACGCGGCGAGGAAAAATAAATGTTTCCGGTTTTTCCGTCGTTGAATCCGTTCGTGTGTTCTCTTTTCTACCCGACTCTTTTTCGTCCCCCCCCCCCCCCCCCCTCGCTCTCTCTGTTTTCTTTTCCCGTTATTTCGCATTGGTATTTAGGAATTCCATCCGTCCGCATTGTCTATACGGCCAGCGAACTCAAGAGATTGGTTCTGGTTCGGTTTTACATTTCCTTAAACCTGAGATACTGGCGACGTGCCGCGCCAATCCCAAAATGCTGTCTCTCCGTGCAGTCTTTTGTTTCTGTTTCAGTGTATACAGAGGCATGTACTTTGCGTATATCTTTGCATTTCGCCTTTTCTTTGTCTTTTTTTTTATAGGACCTGTTTGAACGTCTTTTGTCTTGGGCATGCTCCTAACGAGCCAGCCTTTCTTGTATCCCACGGTGATCAGGAGCTCGGGGGGTCTCCGGGGGCTTATCGGCGCCCTCGTGAGCGCTTTCGCGCGCTCTGTTGTGCTTGGTTCTCATCGACCGCGGCCATCAGTGGCCTCTTCCTTCATCCCCCTTCGTTCGCTTCCTCCCGTCGCTTTTTCTATGGGACAACCACGAACTTCTCTCCATGCAGCGTGCGTGCGTTTCCTTGCTTCCTCCGTTTAGCGCAGTCCGCGTCCTTTCAGACACTTGAAAATTGCCAGTGTGGAATAAGCGGCGACTTCAAAGAAGTACTGACGAGTTGCTCAGAGAGCCGCAGAGATCCCTAAAGAGTAATGGTTAAGACTGTTTCTTAACTGTGAGTTGCATTTCAGTTAGGGGGATCAGCAAATAAGTGGTTTAAAGAGCAGGCGTTAAGAAAGAAGGTAAACAAACAAACAAACAAACAAACAAAATAACGAATGAATGAAAGAACGAATGGACGAACGAACCAACGAATGAAGAGAAAGAGCAGAAAGCAAAACTCACAACGACATTTCAGCGCCCCGATTTTGTATTGCTTTGCTGAAAGGAATAGATAAGCATCACATTCCTGCTTCATTTTTTTCTTCGAAACTATAGTGTCGATGGGCGACGTTGTAGAAAACAAGAAGACAGCTCTTTTGTGTTTTCCACTTCGTCGCCAATTTTCCCTGTGTGCGCGTATTGTGTGCCGCTACGTTTGGCCGCGTCCATGCTGAACATTGAGCTCGCCTTTGCACTTCGTTGTTTTGCAACGCTCGTACTCATAGTCCCGTCCATCGGAATTCTGAGTTGCCTCTGGCTTGAGCCTCAGCCGATCGATTCCACTGAGCCGAGTTGTATCTGTCGCTGCTAGTTGGCATGCGGCATTGTATACAAATGAACATCGGTGACAACAACAACAACAAGACATGTACACTTACGAATATACTGGCGGGCCTCTACAGTTGTCTCATTATCGAGCGGTTCATAGCTCGCTGGCCTTCACACTTCTGCATGGGTGAGGATCCCACTAAGACCAATTACGGGCGCTGATGAAAAAAAAGAAACCTGGCCACAGCCTACACGTACCCTGCGAGCTTCTTTTCACCCCCTGGCCCTGTGGCTCGGGGAGCCTAAGCCGCGACCTTTGCCCACCGAGCAGGGTTTGCGCCGAGCTAAGCATGGTCTGATCCGGACTTACAAGGAGGGTCTCGCTCGGTACGAGGATCCCGTGTACCCGCTACCGCCGCAGGCAAGGTCCAAGCTCAAGCGGCGAGCAAACCGGCTTCCGATGCGGTGTCTGTATTTATAGACGCCGTAAACAGGAGTACCGTTTGTTTCTGCGATCACCGTTTCCGCTCGCCGCTGTTTCCGCTCGAGTGAGCTCCGGGGGACGGATGATGAGTACTGACTTGGCGCGGTCCTGCAGGCAGAGGCTCTCGGCCGGAGGTACGTGCGACATTTGCACCTATAAAAATAGTCGTATACAGGGTAGGGCAGGGCGTGAATAAAGAAACAAAAAAGAAAAGCAGACACGGCAAAATTGGTTGCATACTGTCGTGTTGTGCAGTTTTGTTTCATTTGTCCAGACCATATATATATATATATATATATATATATATATATATATATATATATATATATATATATATATATATATATATATATATATATATATATATATATATATATAGCAGACAAGTTAAAGGAAATGAGGGGCCCGTTTGAAAAACTTATGAAGGGAGCCAACAGTCTCCGAAACCAAGGTGCATAGGGGAATGTTAATTTTTTTTATTGTGTTGTGCTTATTACTGGGATAATAATACTTAGATTAATCTATCGCTTAAAGAAAATTACTTATGAACCAGCAGAAAAACAACCATGCCGCCGGTGGGATCCGAACCCACGACCTCCGAATATCGCGTCCGGTGCTCTTACCAACTGAGCTACGGCGACGGCTCTCCAATCTGCTGCTCTCTTGGGTATTTATGTTTATTGGATGTAAGCGAACTTGGAGAGTGTTCATCAGCGCCACCCCCGTCCATAGCGGCGGACGTAGCAGCAGATTGGATTGCCGTCGCCGTAGCTCAGTTGGTAGAGCACCGGACGCGATATTCGGAGGTCGTGGGTTCGGATCACACCGGCGGCATGGTTGTTTTTTCTGCTGCTTTATAAGTAATTTTCTTTAAGCGATATATTAATCTAAGTATTATTATCCCACTAATAAGCACAACACATTAACAAAAAAATTAACACACATATATATATATATATATATATATATATATATATATATATATATATATATATATATATATATATATATATATATATATATATATATATATATATATTATATATATATATATATATATATAGTTCAGCATACATAGGTGCGAGGTTCAGCTTGCATAAGCAAGCATAAGTAAAATTACTGTTCGTGCTGTATACACAGCTTTCGAAGGAGGAAACTACCAGGTCAGTTTGGTAACTATGCAGTGTTCAAGAGCATCCGCGCTTAGATATGTTAAGCGGGAAGGAAACCGGACGATAACGGTCGGGAGGAGTAATTTCTGTGTTGTCATAGAATGCTTTAGAGACAGAGCCCCCAAGAAACTGTTGGTTAAAGAATGACAAGCCAGCCGCCGCTGCAGTTCAATGGCTCTGAGGCTTTGCTACTGAGTACTCCCTTATAAAAATGTCTTCAGACAGACTATAGAGTCTCCATAGAGTTTTATCTATAAATTCTATGGACTGACCATAGACAAATCCTAGAGAATAGTCTATAGGCAAATCAAATAAATCCTATAGACAGTCTAGAGAAAATCTATAGATTTATGGCCATACACTTTTAGTAGACTTTTCTCTATAGACAGTCTATGGACTATGAATAGACAAAAGGAAACATCTATAGGAAGAAAATAGCCTATAAGAAGTCTATAGATTATCTATAGACTCCTTTTGTAAGGGCTACGTCGAAGGTTCGAGTCCCAGCTGCGTGCGGTGGATGAATTTAGTTGGCGGCGAAGTGCAAATACGCCCGCACACTGTGTGCCATTCGTGCACGTTAAGGGAACCCCAGGTGGCCGAAATTAGTGCGGAGCCCTCCACTACGGTGTCCCTCAATGCGCACGGCCTTACCTCGGCGCACAGCGTTCCCTCGTTGTGCGTCGTTAGCGCACGTTAAATATCCTCAGTGGGTCAAAATTCCGCAGCCCCCCATGCACTACAGCAGCTCTTTTTATGTATTTCTTCTTTCACTCACACTTTCCTCCCTTTCCTCGCGGCGTGCTTGAGGTGTCAACTGGTGACTGGGACAGTTAATGCGCCTTTCATTTACTCAAGACCAATTTGAGCTTTTATTTTTCACCTCGGCGCATAAATAAACGTTAGCCACCGGCTACCTCTGGCTTAACGAAAATGGTTCGGGCCTGTTTGATGAAACAGAGTCAAGGGTACAGAGCGCGCTATAATCGTAGCACAAGAGCTGAGGGACGCAGGACTAGCGCCTGCTGACGACTGAACGTTTGTCTCGTGCCTCGCTGCTTGCAATAATAATAATAATAATAATAATAATAATAATAATAATAATAATAATAATAATAATAATAATAATAATTGGTTTTTGGGGAAAGGAAATGGCGCAGTATCTGTCTCACATATCGGCGGACACCTGAACCGCGCCGTAGGGGAAGTGATTAAGGAGGGAGTGAAAGAAGAAAGGAAGAAAGAGGTGCCGTAGTGGAGGGCTCCGGAAAAATTTCAACCACCTGGGTATCTTTAACGTGCACTGACATCGCACAGCACACGGGCGCCTTAGCGTTTTGCCTCCATAAAAACGCTGCCGCCGCGGTCGGGTTCGAACCCGGGAGCTCCGGATCAGTTGCCGAGCGCCGTAACCACTGAGCCACCGGGACTGGTCTCGCTGCTTGCAAAATAAACGTTTCGCTGTCAGTCTGCTTTCTTTACACTTGTCCCGTGTCCCTGCGCTTGTGTCTCGCTCGTACCACGCTCTTCACTTCTTCACCTCTGACTCGAAAGCGAGACGGTGGGAAAACACCCCCCGGGGTGAAAGCCGGCGACCTGTCCTTTCGTGGAAAGCGGTGGCCGCGCCGTCTGGCGTCCTCGTCTCGTCGTCGTCGCCTTGGCCGCCTGTCCCCAATACGACTCGGAGGGCGGCAGACCACAGCGTCGAGGCTGGGCTAAACGCGTGTCTTATCGGGCGTTTCCTCTGTTCGGAGGGCGGCGGAGAAAACTACCGCCACACGTCGCAGCTAGGCTCACGCATGCACACTGCAGCACGTAGTACTACTACACGCGGGACACTCTCCCCGCGTTGCTCGAGGCCTCGACTCTCACGTATGCGCGTGTCGCAGGGCTTGGAATATAACAGCCCGCTACCTCGTCTGTGTGCACGCCATTGCACGCTCGTTTCACAATGATCGCATTTTCAAGTGGGCTCTTATCAACTCGCGGCTCGTTTCCCCCCGCATATGCGCTGGAGATATGGACTCAGCCGTGTTTGCTTGTTTGCTTTGTATGTGACCGCTTCGTGAGTCACATTTCCTAGCGTCGTCCTGTGACTGCGAGTGATACACGCGCGATGCGAACGGTTGCTCGGGTTCATGTGTCGCACCAACTGAAGAAACTATTTGAAACGAGTGGGTGCACCCCGCTTGCCAAAAGTAACCGGACAACAGGATTTTGCTTATCAAGCGTATAACGGAACCTTCACGGCACTCCTAAAGACCAAAAGGTGTCAGAACGTGAAGACAAGGGTTCACCTCGCTTTATACAGGTTCAGAGCTCAAGGGCCGGCACGAGTGCTTCTCTACGCGGCTAAGAAACAAACCACCGTTGACCGGTTACTTTTGGCAAATACGGTGCACGAGACGTCATATGGACGGGAGCCGTGCCTTAATTGGAACAGAAGAATGGTTGCTTATTGCGTATGAGAAGGGTATGGAAGCGACAAGCGTGCTTTTTGCAAACTCAGGGTTCCAAGCCCAAAAACCAGCCACCTCACGCGCCCTGGCACTGTACATTTTTTTTTTTTGCGCCGCATGATAAATGTCTGTTGCAATGCACGCCATACACGTAATTTGTGAAAAGTCACGCTTGTGATATTCAGCCTGACTTGCGGAGTTATCGCGAGTGAGGCGCTATGCGGAAACGAATGCATAAGGTCGTTAGCAGCTGGTACAGGAAAGGATATATAAGAAAGGCTGCAGTTTAGAGATTTTTAAGGCGCAAGCTCTGTGCATGTCTCACATGCATACAAACGGTAAAATTGTATTCAGAATGATTCCACAAATCGAACGACATCACATTCAAGCCGTTACAAACTCTGTTTTATAAAAAGGAGCACAGTTTTACCACTTACTTCGTAAAAAGACCTGCAATGTGGTAACTATCCGTGCCTCTGTCTTTTGGACGCATAAGACACACTTGTACTAGAACAGAAAATTGCTTCAAGAAGTATTACGAGGCAGTTGACTGATGGAACAGGTTCGGAAGCCTAACAGTTTTTCTTTAACTTTTTCCCGCTGAAATGGGGCTCGTCGCACTGTACACCCACGCTTGTATAAGCACGCAGAACACCAAGGAGGTCTCTCAGAGAACGATAAAAACACACTGAATGGTTTGTATGATTGTTCGCTAGCCTATTCAGCGCGCAAAAATATGGTACGTAAGTGCACTGTTTGCCGGCACTTTAAGCAAGTGGGACACGTGTGTCCCGCTGCCCTACATCGAGTTAGAATAGTTTGCTGTCGGCATACAAGCTTAGGAAGAGGCGCTAGTTCTGTGCCCTCTGTACAGAATGTGTGTCCCTCTTTGCATGACAGGCCACTCTGTACCGCCACGAACCACAAGCCGAAACCAACGTGAATTTGACTCTGACGCGCTACAGAAGCCGCCCTCCACACGACTGGCAATGCTTGCTCAGCGTCAAGGCACGAGTAGTAGATCGCGTGAGCTAAAGTGGGATTCAGTCTTGGAGCTATCAGCTTTAAGGCGACACTGCGCAGAAGCCTGCGTGCATCGACAAATTTTCTGCAAGCGCCAAACATCGGCGTAGGCTACACAGGCGAGTTAGCGCACCGAGCAGCTCATTGGATGCGGTGGTTTGCCGTCGTAAAACAGCTGTCAAAAACTGAACAATACGTGCATTAAACGGCACCCGCCGCGGTGGCTCAGTGGTTAGGGCGCTCGACTACTGATCCGGAGTTCCCGGGTTCGAACCCGACCGCGGCGGCTGCGTTTGTATGGAGGAAAAACGCTAAGGCGCCCGTGTGCTGTGTGATGTCAGTGCACGTTAAAGATCCCCAGGTGGTCGAAATTATTCCGGAGCCCTCCACTACGGCACCTATTCCTTTCTTCTTTCATTCCCTCCTTTATCCCTTCCCTTACGGCGCGGTTCAGGTGTCCAACGATATATGAGACAGATACTGCGCCATTTCCTTCCCCCCCAAAAAAACAATTATTATTGTTATTAAACGGCGGGTGACCTTACGGGGCAGCATTTAGCTACGGTCAGCCCTGACGTTCCTTCCTCGTGGTCTCCCTCTGGTGGCAAATAGCGGAAGCAGTTCTCAAAGCCAATAACATCTCACCTCAGCCCCTGGTAGTCTCCTCTGCTGCTTCTGAGTGTGATACTTAAACACTAAGGACAAATGAATGAATGAATGAATTCCACATTATAATGCGCCGAGGGCGCTACGGTGGTAGTGGAGTTGTGTATTACAAAGGAAAGGGGTAAGGCGTGCAGCGACAGGCATCAGTCAGAGTAATTCCTGGGCGGCACTTCAAAAGCTTTGATAGAAGAAGGTTGCTGAGTTAATGCATTTCTGGGTAGCTCCCCTTTGACCTACATCATTTAATTGGCTTTCGCATGCTTCTCCGAAAATGCTGTCGCAGCCTCGCCTCCCCTTTTGCTTTGCTGAAATCGATGCTTGCACCGTTCCGCCTTTGCCATACATATAAAAAAATGGATCTGCGTTTTGTAAGAAAAGGCAAGTAGAAAAACAATTAAAAAAGAAATACAAGCTGTCGTGCAATTTGCCCTGGTGTCAAAGTCAACCACATTTCACATTGTCTGCAGCCCAAAGTGTCTGGAGATGTATCAAGGAAGCAACTTCAGCTGCACTCAATCTACAGGAACAATGACGTTCTTTTATAGGAACGATATTGACGTGCCACTTTTGCTTGGCCTTAATTTAACGTTTCTTTGTCGAATTTATTTGCTGTTGCTCTTTACAGAAAAGCATCCACGTCGGTAGATCCGAACTCTCAGGAAGCGTCAGTCCACCTAGGCTGTATTTAAGACTCTTTACAGCAGCAGAAGCCAAACACACACAAAAAAGAACAGAATGCTTGATCCTAATGGGATCCATACGCATCTGCTTTCAATATATGGCTTGGCATCTTCCCAGTGCACAGACATCAAGTCGTCTATATATATATATATATATATATATATATATATATATATATATATATATATATATATATATATATATATATATATATATATATACAAACAGAGAAACGCAGCTGTTTTCGAGAGGGCTGGAGAGCGCTGCGTAGTTTTCTAACAGCTGCACCGCTTTGACAGCGGCTGAGGAGGAAGACTCGCAACCTCCAGCTGCTTGTTTTCTCTCGCTCTATCCCAGCGCCGCTTGTTGCGTGCATTGTTTAGGAAGCGCTATAGGTGTTTGATCCAGGCCAACTGTCGAATGCAATTCCGCTCTTTGAATTACATGCACTCCTGGATCTCATGCCTTCGTCTGCCCGCTGCAGTTTAATATGAGGTACACCGACGGCACGGAAGACTTGAACAGCGAGTGAAAGTTGCTACTGAAGAAGACGGCGAACTGGCAAATTTAGGTGATGTCGCTGATATGCCTTCAGTTCGGAAGCGCTAGTGCATGAAAGATTTTATTGCGCACTGCACTCAACTAAGGGCGGCAGCTATTGCCTCCATTCCCCGACTAGCGACATCTGCCAGAAGCTTCATGCGCTCCCATGCAAGCAATGAGCAGCAGTTCAAGATATCACCGAGTAGATTGGGTGCCCGGTGCGACTGAGATTTGCGAGAGCTGGAATGCTAAGCCCCGAACTGTCTCGCGCTCAGAGCTTTCTTACTAAATTAAATTAAATTCGTTTTGGGGAAAAGGAAATGGCGCCGTAAGGGAAGGGATAAAGGAGGGAGTAAAGAAGAAAGGAAGAAAGAGGTGCCGTAGAGGAGGGCTCCGGAATAATTTCGACCACCTGGGGATCTTTAACGTGCACTGACATATTAGAAATATTAGCGGTTGTCGTTTTACCTTCGACGGTTATGCACATTCAAACGGGCGTAGTCTAGCAAGCAGGTTTGTGCGCAATGAAAGAATCTGATTAAGGAAGCAATTTTTTCAAACCAATCAGTTTTTATTTTCGTAATGCCAGCGTCTGCTAAGCACTGTCCCTCTCTATCCTCCACAACACTACCCTGTCATTGTGCCGTGAACTGATTACCCCGAGTGAAAACTAGCACCGCAGTGAAGTGATTACGGTTCTCTACCTCTGTCACGTCCATCAAGCCAGCAGTAGGAGTAATTGCATGCATCTCTCTGATGCGAGTGAACGCGAGCGCGGCTGCACTTGACAAGCCCGCGTCGCCTCTGCGACGCTGCACGGAAGTGTCCGGCACTGGCACGCACACGTTACGCTCCCCACATAGATTCCTGGGCGCGCGTCGGGCGAGCATGCGCAGCGACTCCGAGCGCGAGCACGTGTGCCTACCTCTATTTCTTTGTACTTTGGGACCACACGTTGCCCGCTCCCTGTTGTAAACAAAAGATAAGGATTGAAGGGAGCGCGAAGGCAGAGGTCGCCATCTGGTGACCCGAAACAGAAACATGTGTATCCCATCTAGCCTCGCTGACGGAAATGCCGTTCAAGAATGTTTTCTATTTCGTTTCTGTTGAGCGCATGGGCGGGCGTTTGTGATGCAGATCGGTCGCAGCTGCGTAAGTGCCCCGCCCCCCCCCCCCCTCCCCCCACGAACCTTCCAGACAGGGTGCAAAAATTCCTTTGTTTTCAGTGCGAGATACTTTACCCAACACCTTTTGTTTTATTGTTTTTCACACGTGTGTTCTGATGGCGGGTCTAGGAAAACAGCGAAGATAGGTGACGGGAGGAGGCAGGAACGTAATGCATGTCTCAGTGCGCTCCTATAATCTTCGCGTCTTCGGTCTAAGCACGACGTTGCGTCAGTTTTATAGCGTTTTCTTTGACCCTTTAGAACAGTGCTGCTCCTCGAGGTAGATGTGAGGGCGTCGATCACTTCGAAGTGGCTGTCATGAAATCGCCTCTGCGGTACCATTGTTAACGCAGCAATCTATTGAGGCAGTTGTGTGTCCCATTCAGGTCACGTAAGGGCAATTAATAACCGACTGTGCCTCCACAAACTACCGGTTTGGTTTCCACATCTCAAAGGTTATTGCTAAGTTATTAATAAATGTGCTCAAAGTGCAACGTACTCATCGCAGTGCACCTTAACCTCACGTTAGCAATAGCTACTTCGGAGAAGACGATTACCGTAACTATTCAATTCATATATATAGAACAGATCGTTGTGTGGTATTAGCACAGTTCAAACACTTTCTAGTAAATTAATATCCACAGCGAACGTTCTGTAGGTATATCGATAGACATCTCAAATCAAACGTTGTCTAGTGTTCAAACCAAGAACAAGGACTAATTTACCGGCAGCCAAGAACCAGTACACGTCTAATTTATTGTTGGCGCTTTGTTCAGCGAATACTCTCCCACACAAATTTACAAAATAGCGATGGTAAACCGCTGTAAGAGGCGCGTACGCCGAAAATGGCGCACGTCAATTTGCCTTGACTAACGGTCGCGGCACCAACGCTATCACTCAACTACAGCGTGTCGATCGTGCTTCCGGTTAACTACTTCCTTGTTCCGCCACGCCCAGTGTAAACTGCTGTGCCTCTTGACCGGTCCATATATGTATATATACATATACTGCCACCTTGGTTTGCTCCCTCACGCCTCACTTGCCGGGTGGTTTCAAATGAACCAGCCAGCGCCAGGTCACAAACAACGGGGTTTATCGATAAGGAACCCATTTCCCGTTGCCCCGTCTACGCATATCTTTCTCGCAGGGCGCGCTGCGCGCCAGGAACCGGAGGCGTGACCTACAGTGCATCCCATCAAATCTGTGCAGCGCTTCGTAGGCTAATAGACACTCCGCTAGCTAATCAAGGGCAGCATTGACGAAGCGAATTCCACGCGAACATGTTCGCAGCTCACGAAATCCTTGGCTGTACCGTGTCCCCGGCTATCGGGACTGGCTGTGGCGCACGGACTTCCGAACAATCACAATGCGTTCACACGCTGGAACAGCTTTGCGAACTCTGCCTAAAATTGGCTGATGCCTGCTTTGTAGCCTTCGCTGCAGTGCACGGTTTTGTCTAGACATGGTAAATATGGTCCGCGCGCATGATTTGCGAGTGGTGAGGAGTCGTTATTGTTTCCAATGAAATATCGCCGCCGGCCTGGCTCGCATTAATATTCGGCCTGCCAGGGAAGTTGTACATTTGGTGCTTTCTTTAATGTTCGCTTTCGGCTTGCTTGTCGTCCGGCTTTCTCTTTTTCTACGGCGCGCTTCTTATGTGCAGGCGGCGTACGCGCATTGTAGGCTTCGGCACAAGCTATTTGTCCGTTCATTTATGTAGGTTTGGTACCCACGTGAAAGCTGGCCTGGGCAAAGGAAAGAGATCCTCATTGTTGCGGGATTTTTAAGGAAATCATCAAGAAAGGAGAGGGCAGATTATAGGTTGGCAGTGTAGCCAACAGAGTGGCAATACGCCTGCCTGTTTCATGCATGAAAAAGATAGAGAGAGAGAGGCTTTTCAATGTTGACGGAAGAGGTTTGCAAGGCTGTACACAAGTCAGGCAACTCCGAATGCGATGAAGGCCTTGCCTGC